>NC_085138.1:23314449-23614449 GCF_035046485.1 Aedes albopictus | reverse complement strand
TTGCATTTGGATTGGATCGGATTCGAATGGATTTGAAGAGGATGTGGATTGGATTAGGATTGCATTTGGATTGGATTTCGAATAGGTTTGGATTGGATTTAAACTGCATTTGGATTAAATCGGATTGGAATGGATTTGAAGAGGATTTGTATTGGATCCAGATTGGATTTGAATTGGATTAGCAATGCATTTGGATTGGATTTTGAATAGATTTGGATTGGATTTAAACTGCATTTGGATTTAATCGGATTCGAATACATTTTAATTGGATTTGAAGAGGATTTGGATTGGATCCGGTTTGGATTTGGATTGGATTTGAAATAGATTTGGATTTGATTTAAACTGGATTTGGATTGGATCGGATTGGAATGGATTTGAGTTGGATTTGAAGAGGAATTGTATTGGATGTAGATTGGATTTGGATTGGATTTGAATTGGATTTTGAATTGATTCGAATTGGATTTAAACTGCATTTGGATTGAATCGGATTGGAATGCATTTTAAATGAATTTAAAGAGGTTTTGGATTGGATTTCGAATAGATTTGGATTGGATTTAATCTGGATTTGGATAGAATCGGATTAGAATAGATTTGAATTTTATTTGGATTGGGTTTTGATTGAATTTGGATTGGTTTCGGATGGATTTTGGATTGGTTTTGAATTGCATTTGGATGGGATTTGATTTAAACTGCATTTGGATTGAATCGGATTAGAATTGGATTGAATTTGGATTCGAATGGATTTGAATTGGATTTGGACTAGATTCAGATTTCGATTTGGACTAGTTTTGCTTGAGATTTCGATTTTATTTGGATTGAGATTGTGGATATGAAGTTGGTGAGTACAGAAGGGGGCGAATGTGGTGGATAAAGTGAGCACAATATAAATAATAAAACTGGACCCATCACTTCTCTCCGTGCATACTCTCGACGAGCTTTCCATTTGACGTTTGTGCTACTGAAAGCTTACACTCGACGCCGTTCAGTGGCCGGTTGATTGTATTGATGCAAGCGAGAATGGAATACTGCATACATGCGCAAATGCCATGCGTTGTCGTGGTCATTGAACGATGGATGGAAGAATGGAAAAGAAGGCATTGAATTGGCGCGCGACTTAGCTTGCGTGATGGCATGGCTACATGAGTGTGACTGAGATAGAAAATCTTGAACGGTGAGCAGGGATAGGGTGCGACTCAAAACTCTTTGCGTGCCGCACACTCTGCTACGAGACAGCACAACAAACTAGAAGGAGACGAGTACGCGCAATCGGTTGTGTGTTGCTCGCTTACTTTGCCGCGCGCTGGAGCTCTCCTGTCTCTCACGTTCTGTCGTATGCACTCTCTCGGTGCTTGTCTCCGTGCTTTGCACTTGGCTTGATACTACGCATGATTGCAAAAAATTCGAATCGAACGACCCATCACTTGGCAACCCTTGACAAGCTTAACAACTTTACCGAAAACACAAACTCTTCAATTAATTTATTAATTGATTTTTTCTGTTTGGAGACAAACACAGTCCCAAGCACCGTGCATTACTCCCTGCGCCGTAGAGCTAGTGCTGCGATTGTCTCTCGCACAATTACGAAAGCTCTCACTCATACGTCTCTTGTCTCTCGGCAAAACGGGAGACGAGCACTTGCGATTGTGTGAAGCACACGCTTTTTTCGCACCGCACGGTGCATGCCGCCAATCCCTGACGGAGAGTAGGCGGTTGAATGAACATTGCTACTGAGTCAGTCTTGTAACTACTTTTGCGGAAAACAGATGCTGTTGTGATTCGAGGCTGAATTTGGAAAAAATGAACGAGGTTTTATTTAACGGTTACCACAATCGGTTGGTGGCCGATCGACGAAAGAATGTGCAGGTTGAGAATCAAAGGCCGATTCTTCAACATCAGCATAATAAATGTGCACAGCCCTCACTCCGGAAGCACTGATGATGACAAAGACGCATTTTACGCGCAGCTCGAACGCGAGTAGGACCGCTGCCCAAACCACGACGTCAAGATCATCATAGGAGGAATTCAGACCGACGATTGGAAAGTTCAGCGCCCACCAGCAGACGAACGAAAATGGCCTACGCCTCATCGATTGCGCCGCCTCCAAGAACATGGCCATTCATAACACCTTCTTTCAGCACAGCCTCCCGAATCGTTATACCTGGAGACCACAGCAACAAACGAAATCGCAACTCGACCACATTCTGATTGATGGACGGCACTTCTCCGACATTATCAGCGTCAGGACCTATCGTGGCGCAAGTGTCGACTCTGATCACTACGTGGTGATGGTTAAACTGCGCCCAAAACTCTTCGTAATTAACAATGTACAGTACCGGCGGCCGCCCCGGTACGATCTAGAGCGACTGAAGCAACCGGATGTCGCCATCGCATACGCGCAGAATCTCGAGGCAGCGATGCCGGACGAGGATGTGCTCGATGTGGCCCCTCTAGAGGACTGCTGGAGTACAGTCAAAGCAGCCATAAACAACGCCGCCGAGAGCACTATCGGGTGCGTAGAACGGAGTCGACGAAACGATTGGTTCGACGAGGAGTGCAGAGCGGTTCTGGAGGAGAAGGACACATCACGGGCGGTAATGCTGCAGCATGGAACCCGACAGAATGTGGAGCGATACAGACAGAAGCGGAAGTAGCAGACCCGTCTCTTCCGGGGGTAAAAGCGCCGCCTGGAAGAAGCGGAGTGCGAGGAAATGGAACTGCTGTGCCGTTCACGAGAAGCACGTAAGTTCTACCAGAAGCTTAACGCATCCCGTAAAGGCTTCGTGTAGTGAGCCAAAATATGCAGGGATTAAAACGGAGGCCTCTTGACGGACGGACGTGAGGTGATCGAAAGGTGGAAGCAGCACTTAGATCAGCACCTGGATGGCGTGGAGAACGTAGGCACGGGAGACCACGGCAATAGAGGAAACGACGACGCCAGTGCAGCGGAGGACGGAAATGAACCAACTCCCATGCTGAGGGAAGTTAAGGATACCATTCACCAGCTCAAAACCAACAAAGCAGCTGGTAATGATGGTATCGAAGCTGAACTCATCAAGATGGGCCCAGAAAAGTTGCCCCCCTGTCTGCATCGGCTGATAGTCAGGATCTGGGAAACCGAACAGCTACCGGAGGAGTGGAAGGAAGGGGTAATCTGCCCCATTCACAAGAAAGGCGACCATTTGGAATGTGAGAACTTCAGGGCGATCACTATTTTGAATGCTGTCTACAAAGTGCTATCCCAGATCATCTTCCGTCGTCTGTGACCTAAAACTAATGAGTTCGTGGGAAGTTACCAAGCCGGTTTCTTCGACGGCCGGTCGACAACGGTCCAGATCTTCACCGTACGGCAAATCCTCTAGAAATGCAGTGAATACCAGGTCCCAACGCATCACCTGTTCATCGACTTCAAAGCGGCATACGACAGTATCGACCGCGCAGAGCTATGGAGAATCATGGACGAAAACGGCTTTCCTGGGAAGCTGACTAGACTGATTAAAGCAACGATGGACGGTGTGCAAAACTGCGTAAGGGTTTCGGGTGAACTATCCGGTTCATTCGAATCTCGACGGGGACTGAGACAAGGTGACGGACTCTCATGCCTACTCTTCAACATCGCTCTGGAAGGTGTGATGCGACGAGCCGGATCAACAGCCGGGGAACGATTTTCACAAAATCCGGTCAATTTGTGTGCTTTACGGACGACATGGACATTATCGCTAGAACATTTGGAACGGTGGCAGAGCTGTGCACCCGCCTGAAATGCGAAGCAGCAAAGGTCGGACTGGTGGTGAATGCCTCAAAAACAAAGTACATGCTGGTAGGCGAAACCGAACACGACCGGATCCGTCTGGGTAGTAATGTTATCATCAGCGGCAAGATTGTTAACCGATAAATTATCGACAGTTAACTCAACGCAAACTCGATAACGATAAAGGTTGCTCGATAACCTCTCGATAACGATAATCAAACGATAAATCAACGCGAAGATCAACGTACCTTCGATAATTTTGCGATAAATCTAGTTACCCTAGTGACGGCATCAACAACGGTTCAGATCGCGAAGAAAACTTTTTGGAGACGTTATCGAGTCGATAATTTCCACAGTTAACTGTATCGCCGATGACGTTCTCGCCTGAAGACGTTATCGTTATCGACGATAAACGATAACAGACGTTAACTTTATTGCCGATAACGATAATTTATCGATTAACAACCTTGATCAGCGGAAGTAGGGCCTACTACGGGCTCCAGAAGAAACTGCGGTCGAAAAAGATTCACCCACGCACCAAATGCACCATGTACAAAACGCTAATAAGACCGGTGGTCCTCTACGGACACGAGACATGGACCCTGCTCGAGGAGGACCTGCAAGCACTCGTAGTTTTTGAACGACGCGTGCTAAGGACGATCTTCTGCGACGTGCAGGAGAACGGTGTGGCGGAGAATGATGAACCACGAGCTCGCTGCACTCTACGGTGAACCCAACATTCTGAAAGTGGCTAAAGCTGGACGGATACGGTGGGCAGGGCATGTTGCAAGAATGCCGAACAACAACCCTGCAAAGTTGCTTGCGGACTGAAACAAAGGAGGACATCACAGCAGAGGCAGGATCAAAGCTGAAATTTGACTTGGACACAGTGCCCAGGATGGAGATCTTTTACCTTGGCCCTCTTTTACAGATGAGACTGGCGGGTCGCAAGCCATAGTAATACTAGAATATGTAAGTAATTCGTTTTTCTCATGTCGCACGCATCAGAGGAAAATCACGATATCGAATGAAAGACATCTTGGTGAATGATTTCTGATAACAAATCGTTACACATGTTCTTTCGCATAATAACAAATACAATCAGAGACATAGTCACAAAAAAACGACACTGAACAATCTCTTCCAACAAGTAACGCGCTCTATGAGTACGAGAAAATTAATTCAACTTGTGGTAGGTAGCTCCCATCCATATAATAAACGTGGTATCACATGGCCCTACAATGGATAGTAGATTCATACGGTACCGCGGAATTGCCCACCTTTTTTGCACCGTTAAATATGTTTGTCTACACAAATGGCACCATTCGAGAGATCAACAATATAAAAAGGGAAAAGATACCATCACTACTGGAGTCAGTGGCGCAGTGGCGTCGGCATATTTGTTGATGGATTTCATCTCACTTTATGATTGTCGTCAGTTGCACCACAACAATGGGCGGCCCCGTCTAGGGATTGCCGTCATCATGTGTCAAGACAGATCCACCGACGAAGCCAAATCTACGATCTGCAACCGTGCTGCAACGTTGGACTTATTCGCGGAGTTATGAATTTCAGATTAGCAGTTTCAATGTCAGAGTATAATCTCGGCTTGGGTTGGAGATTCATAAACGCGTTCACATTGATGAAGCTGTCTATCAATCGAGGATCGAGATAAGGACAAATTGATAAACCACCATCGGCACCGTATTGGAATGCTCTTGAGGAATAATTGTCAACCTCCCGAGCAAAACACATTCTGAAGCCTTGAGTAGAAAATAATATAATCCGCACGGGAGGAACATCTTCCCTCTTCTAACTGTACATTCCGGTGACTTTCTCACGCCACTTGCCTTCGGAGTTTGCGCGCGAGCACTGCAGGCGGCCGCTCGGCGACGATGACGTGGGTTCTTGCGCCCCTTGCTCCGAGAGTACCCCAGTACCTAAGGCGGCTGCGGCAAGAATTAAGTGTACCAAATGTGTGGGGAAAAAACCAAATCTTTTTCATTCATTATTACTGGCTTACGCCAAATGCTTAAATCTCACACTTCCTTGTAGGTACCTACATGCCTGCATGTAGTCTTGTTGTATACCCAGCAGCCAGCCAGCGGCGGGAGCGATAGACGACGACGATCTTCAGAAGTGTGATGATGGGAATGAACAGTGGGTGATTGGTGGTGGTCAAAATTTGAATAATAAGTTTCAACTAATCAAATTTTTAAATGGGGCCAAAGCCTGATAGATAGAGAGCACTCATTTTTTTCGGGTCAACTTTGAATTGCAATTTTGACTTGTTCGCCTCGATACGACCTCGAACAACCCGTTCAAGTATTTCTTATGAAATTATGAAATACTCTTAAAAAAATTAGCTAAGAAACATTTTTAGAAATCTTCAAATAAAAAACACAATAATCGGGACACAGAAGGACAGCTGTAGCTCTGTACAATCATGACCAATTTTCATTCGCATAATAGATGGTTCTTTTGCGTTACAGTTCTTAGTTCTGTGATGATAATTATGAAATCTCGTTAGCAGTTATGATACTTATAGAGACACTTTCTTGCAAAATTTCATCAGCTTTGATCAATTGGTTTGCAAGATACTAATGTTGATAGGGGTGAATCTTAGTGATTTTTTTTCGTTTTTTTCATGTGCAATATTTGCCAATTCATAACTTTTGAATTTCTCTGCCAAATTCCATGAAATTTTCACAGAAGGTAGTTGACTATGTGTATAATATGCCTGCAAAATTTGATGATTATTGGTATAGTACTTTCAAAAGTACAATCGAAACAATAAAGGGTGCTGACTAATTGCTGCCTGAGGGGCTAAAATCACGTTCAGTCCCAATACATGTTTCGACTATAAAATTGTTATTAACGCATCGATTTTTTTTTGAAATTTTGCCTATGCAACAAATGTAGATTGAGAGATTTGTGTTCAAAATTTCAGCTATTTCCTTTGCCAAATTCAAAAGTTACAGTTACGCTGACAAGCAAAACTAGGGGCTGTATTAAAATTGCAATGTAAATAAAAAGAAAATCGGGTTAAGTACGGTTCCTTTGAATTCCACTAAGAATTTGCATCCTTTGACAGATACGTATTTCGACCTCAACTGTAAGGTCGTCTTCAGTGTCTTGTACTTGACTCGACTGAAGAGATCCATCGCATTCTACACGTCTTATACATCTTAGGTAAAAATAATAGGTAGTTTTTTTTTCTTCCCGAGCATGCAAAAACTTATATCTATATTAACCTCCACCATAGAATAGGTAAAATTTCCCTCCACCACCGAATAGGTACATTTCCCTCCAGCACAGGATAGGTAAACACAGGTACATTATGAGACTCACGCCATACGAGAGTGCTTAGGGGGTAACAATTTGAAAAGCCACGAACTTCCATTGCCTTGATCCTTATTCAACAGCGTGTTAGGTACCTGTTTGTATATCTCTAGACTCTCAGCAACGTCCAATTTCCAAGGTGAAGTTACATTTCGCAAAATTTGAATATCCTCTGTAGTTACAGGGTGGCCCTCCTCAAAAACATGTTCAGCAACTTTCGACCTGAATCTCATAATGTACCTGTGTTTACCTATCCTGTGCTGGAGGGAAATGTACCTATTCGGTGGTGGAGGGAAATTTTACCTATTCTATGGTGGAGGTTAATATAGATATAAGTTTTTGCATGCTCGAAAAAAAAACTACCTATTATTTTTACCTAAGATGTATAAGATGTGTAGAATGCGATGGATCTCTTCAGTCGAGTCAAGTACAAGACACTGAAGACGACCTTACAGTTGCGGTCGAAATACGTATCTGTCAAAGGATGCAAATTCTTAGTGGAATTCAAAGGAACCGTACTTAACCCGATTTTCTTTTTATTTAAAAAGTACTGCACCGATGTCATTTGGCTAAATTTGAGCAATTTTAATGTATCTATTACAGCTGTATTTCTGTGTCCCGATTATTGCGGATACAGGCTTTATCTGACAATCTGAGGGATATGAGGGATAAGCTTTTAATCAGCCGTGTATTAGGTCAAAACCTGCTTTTAACTAGCACTTATGGCGCATAAACGGCAGATTAGCATTTAATGATCTGCTGTAAAGGCGCATATAGTGCTGAATTAATGCCATTTTAACTGCTCATTGGTTACCTGGGGCACTTTACGAAGCAAAATAATTAAAATAACGCGAAGCAAAAAAAAGCGTGACTGTTTTGAAAACGCAGCCGCTCGCGCGCACAGCCTGCTACGATCTTTTTTCATCTCACCGCTGTAGAGTAAAATTCAATGGTTTTTGGAATTTTTATGAGATGTTTTTCGTTAGATTTACAAAGAATTATCTACAAATTTGTCGGTTCCAAAAATTAATATGGAAATCTTACAAGACACTTCCCTCAAATTTCTATTTTACGATTACGTGTTAAAAAAAAAAACAAGGTTAATTTATCAGGATAATGTGCGATTTGGAATTAAGCAATGAAACATGATAAAATATTAAAGAAAAGGCAACTAACTTTGACATCTAGTGATATTCGTTTTTTTTTTTTTTCGTTTTTATTAACACGTATTATAGCAATACTGACGTTGGGGGTGAGAATGGGAATGCATACTTCCACACTCATTGTTCAAAAACTTTTGTTTCATTGCATGAAAAAGTCCTTGTCTATGAAAAATGACCCATTCTCAACCCTTCGATGGGGTGAGAATGGGTCAAGGAAACCCAATCTGTTCACAATAAAGCAAGTTAATAAAGTTCCGGTCAAGGTTGATACTACTTACCAATAACATATTATGAGATGTTTATGAGTTTGAGATTCTAAAAAGTATCAATCCACCTGAAAGTATGATGTTTCATCGAGCCTTAAAAGTGACATTTTAAAAAGGCTTTATTTTCAAGATTTTTTCGATGATTTATCAAAAATTAATTGATTGCTCTAGAAATCTAATTTTTTGACAGGAACTGCTGGCAACTACGAGGATGACACCATAACATTTTTGATTCGATATTCACAATATTTGATGAGATATTTCAGATAATGTTTTGATACAATGTCGCCCCTCTGACCCATTGTCACCCCAACGACGGTATTTGAAATTTGTTGGCATAAGTTGTCACTAGTTGAGCAGATCACTTTGTCCTATGTTGAGATTTTTCATCATAAGCTGTCCATGTTGAATTTCACGAATGCTATCAGGATTCTCGGAAAATATCTTGATTTACACAAAGATTCTCAGCATTCCCGAAAAGGCTTCAGAATTCATAAATTTTGGTTGAAATTTCTAGACAAAATTTTGGAAATGAAAAGTGGTTAGATGAAACGTGTCGTAATTATTATTTTTTAAATCCGTATTCTTATTTTTGGAACGATTTCAATGAGTGTAGTTGTCGAAAATTGATGTTCTCATGGCTTACAGCCTGACTCTTCACTGCTCGCTTCTTACTCATCATTCTTCACTGATTCACACTCCTCACTTCTTACTTTTCAATACTGTAATAACCAGGAGATTTCACTCTCCCTTCTCATCACTCACTCTTCAGTCCTCATGTTTCACTCCTTACTTCACCACACCCATGCTTCACTTCTCAGTGCTCATTTCTTTTTAATGCCCTGCATAAAAAGGGGGAAAGCTACTCAGAACCAATATTACGAAGGAAATTTAATAAGGGATAGCAAATGGATTTTACAGGGACGTTTCTCTGGGTCCTAAGGGGTACTAGTAGATTTCAGGGGAGTTTTCGGGGGTCTGAGGGGGTTTTAAAAAGCATTGCAGTGAGTTTCAGATGATATTTGACGGGTTCCGGAGGCGTTACAGGTACGTTTTCGGGGGTTTCCGAGGGTCTCAGCTGCGTTACATGGGGTCCGACGGAGTTTAAGGGAGATTTTATAGGCATTTCAGGAAGTTTCAGAGCGTTCTTGGGGGATTCAGAGGCTTTACGAAAAGGCGTTACGGAGCGTCTCAGGTGCGTTACACGGGGTTCTTGTGGGTTTTAGGGAGATTTCAGAGGCAGTTCAGGAAGTTCCAGAGGATTTTTAGATACACAGATCGAAAAAAGAGTGTAAAATTCTGTGACATATGATGCACATAATTGGAGCGAGGGATATCGCAGAAGTTTACATGACATAACATGTATAGTTCATGAAATATCATGTAAACTTCCATTATATGTCATGTAATTCATCATGACTCTGAGAGTTTAAATGACATATAACACAAATTTACATGATATATCATGTAAACCATCATAACACTAAGTTTACATGACTAAAATAAAGTTTACATGACGTGTAATCCTCATTATTTTTATCTGTGTACCCCACCACAATTTCTTTTGAATTGCCCCTGGAATTCCCTTTTAAAGCCTTCTTATACGTCCCTGATCTGCAATGATTTGAAACGCCTCTGAAAACTCTGTAATTCCATTGAAACGTTATGAATCGCTCCAGAAAACCCCTTGGAACGCCTCTGAAATGCTATCAAACGCCATTAAAACTTTAGGTAGGCAGGAGCGCCCTTAAAAATTTTCCTGAAACCTGAAACTCTCTTAAATGACTCTCAAATGCCTTGAAACGCCCCTAAAATTACTTGTAACGCCCTTGAAAAAGGCTCCTGAGACCTTCTGAATTCTCTTAAAGCCTTTTGAAACGTCCTTGAAACTTCGATATTAATACTATTGAAATGCTCTGAATTCCCCGTATTCCCAATAACACGCCAACAATACCTGACACAACGCCCTTAAAAGGCTCCTGAAATCTCCTGAAGCCCCTTGGAACCCCCTTTTTAGGGCTTTCGATAGGAACTTTCTGGGAACTCCCTTAGTCCCGTCTCAAATGCCCAGGAGCAAAACCTGTTTTCGCGAAATAGATTCTGTCATTAAAGTCCAATCTTCATTTGTGTACAAATTTACCTCTTTTTATGCTTTTTTCAATTTATGTACCCCCAGCCAAGTGCATAAAAACAGTTAAAATAATAAAATAAAAACACTTCAATATTACTTCACTTTTGCAAAAGAAAAAAAAAGCGAAAACATTAAACTTTTAAAGAAAATCTAGAAAAAGAACAAGAAAATTCCTTTTTATTCCAATACTTTGCTTATCTTCGGACAGATTGGCCTACTTCGTGTGAGACTTACAGATTTCTTCAGTGTCGAGTGCTCGACTTGCTGTTAGTGAAGCTTCAGAAATTCCCAAAGCGATTCCTTCAGAGTCTTTTCTAGAGAACTAAAAAAAAATCTGCCTGGAATGCCCTCGGAAATTTATCTGATTTCTTAATAACAATCATAATTCCGTCATAATTTTCTCCAAATTTTTCTAGAGATCACCTTATAAATTAAATCAAGAAAATTCTGCAAGAACTTCTCTAGAAAAGCTTCCATTAGTTTCCTTCGAAATTCCTTCATTAGTTCTTTTACAATTCCATACGAGAATTCTTTCAGGGAGAAAATCTTGGAATTTTTCAGAAACGCTTTCAGCGATTCCTTCAGAAAATCAAAAGTTAAGTATTCCTTTAGAAATTTCTCCACGGATTTTCTAAAGAATCTCCCAGAGACTCCTTTAGGAAATTAGGAAGTTTTTTTTCAGTAATTCCTCCAGGAATTCCTTAAGAAACTTCCCTGGAGATTTCTTCAGAAATTCTTTGTTCATAAAATTGTCCAAAAATTCGATCAAGAAAGCTTCTACAATTATAAGTATAAATATACTTTTTGTATGAAAATAGTGTCATTATACTTATTTGAATCTGAAAAGTCGATGTAAACGTTTGCAGGATGATGATTTATGTTACAACCAAAATTATAGTTTCCTCCAGAAACTCCTATGAGAATTTCTCCAGAATTTATGCAGGAATTTTTTTCTGTACTTCCGTGAGGGATCACTTTAGTTTATCTTCTCCAGGGATTCATTCACAAATTTCTTACGGGAATAGCTTCAAAGATTATTTCGTAAATTTTACTAGTGGTTTCGAAAAATCTTCCTGAGATTTATTCAAAAAATCGTACAAGAAGTCCACGAGAAATTTGCTCAGGAAATGCTTAAAATTCTATTGAAAATTCCCACCACAATATGCCCAGGAACTTCTAGAGGAATGGATCCTGAAAACCCTGAATTCCTCCAGAGATTCCAGCGAGAGTTCATACAGAGATTCCTTCAGGATTTCCTCCAGATTTTTCTCCGGCGTTTCGCTCAAGGCGAAACTGGAAGCATTTCCTCACTTTTTGGTTTTTGATTTTTTATTACATAACGAAGCAAAATTTTCAAAATCGGTTTTCGTGCACATGTAGAGTATGGATCAAGGTATCTTCTGGTTTTTTTTGTATGTGAAAATATTTTTCGTTTTTGCAGAAACCATTTTTGAACAAAATTTCACATAAAAATGGTTTTTGCAAAAATGGAAAACATTTTCCACCTCAAAAAAAATCAGAAGATACCTTGATCCATGCTTTACATGTGCACGAAAACCGATTTTGAAAATATTGCTTCGTTATTTAATAAAAAAACAAAAACCGAAAAATGAGAAAATGATTCCAGTTTCGCCTTAAGTATTACTTTAAGAATTTCTCCGCGGATTCTTTGAGGAGTTTATTCAGAATTATTTCGTAGAATTTTTTACAGAAATTCCTTTAGAAATATCTCAAGAGAAATCTTCATAAAAGCTTATATTTTTCATTCTTGCAGAAATTCCTTCAGAAATATGTCCACAAAGTGCTTCAGGATTAGGTAAAGTCTCTTTAAACAAAAAATACCTTCACGAATACTTTCAAAAATGCTATCAGCGATTTTTTCACTAAATCAAAAGCTCAGAATTCCTCCACAAATTTCTCGACGGATTTCTTTAGCAAATGTTTCCTTAAGGATTTTTTTTAAAGGATTTCTTCACAAATTAAGATTACTCAATAAAATTTTCTAGGAATTCCGCCCAAAGTTTTTCCAAGGAATTTCACCAGGTATTTCTCATAAAGTATGTCTGAAAGAATTCTTGGAAGAATCTCTAAGGGAAACTCTAAAGAAATCCCTGAACATTTCCTGGTTCGATTCCTGGACAAAAACTCCTTAAGATACCTCCTGAATTTAAGTTTTTTAAAGGATATATTGTTTAAGATATTTCTGGAAGGATTCGTGCAGAAATTTGTAGATAAATTTTTGAAGGAATCTCTTGAAAATGTCTGCCTAATTTCGTGTAGAAATTGCAAACAAAGGTACTGGTGGAATACTTATATAAATCCGCCAATAAATTTCAGAGGGATCTTTATAAGAACTCCCGGATATATCTCTGACGGAATTCATAGAAGATTATCTAACACAATTTCTTTGGGGATAATCACAAGATAATCTCTGATGAAAAATTCTTGAAGGAAAACTTTTTTTTTTGCGGAAATTCGAAATAAATGACTGAGGAGATCTTTGACAATATGTAATGAGACGTAAAAGAAACTCTGGAGAAATCCCAACAATAATTCCTGAAAGAGTTCCTGGAAACAATCTGCATTTCCAAAGGAAGTGACATGTTGATGAATATCGCTCTTTCATTCGTTCAACAAAAATCCATTTCATTGTGCCAGAAATCGTATCATTTATCTGGATTTTGATGTTTGAGCCTTGAACTCTTAAAGAACCGCTATCTTGAACTTAAGTCCGCCATCTTGGAAATTCTGGTTGCCATTTTTGAACTCCAGACTTCTTCCCCATACCTAATGTACCCATATTGCATGGTTTTCGAGACTAAAACTCCATTAAAAAGCCGCCATCGTGGATTCTCGATCCTCATCTTGAATATTCTGGTCGCCGTTTTTGGAGGGTTGTGAAATATCACGGAAATGTCATGGCATTTTCCAGTTCTCCCACTTCCAGTGAAAATTTCCATCCACAAACACAAACCTTCAATAATGCTGGTTAGTTATGCTATAATAACGATATTTTCAGTAAATATTTCTCACTAGAGGTAGTGAAAATGGTAAATAACCAAATGACATTTTTTTGACATTTGCCAACTCTGCTCCAGGCATCTTACCCATACCAACTATACCCATATTGAATGGTTTTAAAGCCTAAAACTCTATTGAACAGTCGACATCTTGAAGTTTGAGCCGCCATCCTAAATATTAGGTCACAATCTTGAAAAGGGTCGACATCGTGGAATTTCTGATTGATTGTGGTGATGGTGGTGAGTTCCGCACAAAACTCGTCAACCATGCTGAAGTTTACAAAAATCGGCTCAGTTTGATGTGTCGCCATTGGGCTTAGTAATGTTTTATTAACGCCCAGTTCTACCGGTGTTGGTTCGGATCACTGAAATGGCCATAACTCTGGAACGCCTTGACCAATCCGAATCATTTTAATAGCAAACAATGCGGTAAAATTCCGGTTAGATTTGTGCTAAAATTCGAAAAATCGGCCTATGGGAAGTGCCTTAAGGTGAAGATATGACGAAGCCACACCTCGAATTTTCAAGAGCACAAATCTAAAGAACCGAGTGTCGGTTTGCGCTGAAAAGTTGATCGATTGGTCACCACCAGCGGGTAACCAATCGATCAACTTTTCAGCTCAATCTGGCTTGCGATTGCTCAGATTTGTGCTCTTGAAAATTCGAAGTGTGGCTTCGTCATACATTCACCTTAAAAGTGAGTGACCTTTTTTGTACACAGACATAGATACACACATACACGCACATACATACACAGACACACATACATCATCTCAATTCGTGAAACTGAGTTGATTGGTATAAGTCACTTGACCATCCGAGCATTCTGTCGAAAATTCGTTTTTTTGTGTGAACATATAGCCTTTCAGTATACTTTGGTGTATGAGAAAGACAAAATCGTGATTGTTTTATTTCATGGAGTGGTTTACCCGGAACAATTCTTAATTCGGTGTAATGCTGAAGTTATTTCTTTTGGGGATTACCAGTATAGGAGTACTGAGAATTGCAAATCTTGAGTAACCAGCTCTGATTTTACCATGACAGCTCTGGCTCAATGTAAATAAACAATTGACCAGAGCAATATTAATTAAACAGACAGCCATGAGTGTGGCTAGGGACTAGCTAACAATTATTGTATTTGAACCATACGACCATTTCATTAGGTTTTCGTTTTGAACTCTAGTTTTTACCAACATTTACCCACACAACTCCCACTATCCATCCAACTATTGTCCATCCATCGGAGCCCAGCGCCGAGAAGACAAAAAAATCGCACCCGAGATTTCCTCCCATCAGATATGCTAAATTATCCCAGCATAAACCCATCGCCACCTTCTTCATCTTTTTCCCGACCTCCCACCTCTCCGGTGACCTCTCCCCCATACTTCGACCACGGCTCCATGACACAACTCTCTACTAGTGGCCACGGATCGCTCCCTCAATCCCACCGAACCAAGAGCACCGGCGGAGTGGCGTCCGCGAGACAAAAGCACCATCATCATCATAATTGCCCGGTAATAATCAAATCGTCCATTGGTTGTCTATCTATGTAGCTGGGCTGCTGGCTGCCGCCGCCTTTCGTTTGGACTCGCTGACTGGCTTTGGCTGGCTGGCTGCTGTTGCTGCTGCTACGGTAGATGAGGTCCGTTGTTGATCCAGAACGGCGGCGACGGAATTTTCGGACTGGATAAACCAGCACAGAGCTATCATCAATATCCGTGGTCCGCCCCTCCCTTTGGCTGACTGCCACCACGCAGTGCTAACCTGTCCCAAAGCGAAGCACAATCTGTTGGGGACGCTACGACGACCGGAGCTCTGACCCCAAACGGACTCCCGCTGCCGACGTCCTCCCGTCCGAGAGGAGCATTAGAGGAAGGCATGCGTTTGCAATTAGAGCGACTATCATAACTATACTCAACTCATGGCCTGGACCCGGGCCACTCATCACTCTCTCTCTCTCGCGGTCCTAATTCGCTTCGCACTACTCGCGTTGAAAATCTGTTAGGGCATTTGGTGTTACACATATTGTTGGGGTGCATCGGGGTGGATAAATTGACCCATGCCACAATTAATTACTTCGAGTCTTTTTTTAAGCCCAATTGAAGAATTTCTCGAAAAGATCCTTCAGTGCTACTGCATGCGAACTGCTAAGAATTTCCTGAGAGGACTTCCTATGTTCCTTTATTACAGATCTCCCAACTTGCCCCAACATTCCCTACAAGCTACCAAGTTGGTCATTGCTGCTCGATTGCTTTTTGGCACCCGCTTTCCCGCTCTAGCTAGCCATAGCATAGGAACCATCATCATCATCGCCATCATGACATTGGCTTTCAACAGGTAGTTTCTTATGGTGCAACGAGAACTAACTCGGGAGTTGTCACAACTCCGCCGGCGCGGCGGACTTTCTAAATAGTCGCGCAAACAGACGTGCCACTTGTAGCGCAGTGCAGGTCCACGGGTTCACGGGTTACCGATGCGGCGATGGCAAGAAGTGACCGGACCGGAAGAGAACCCCCTGTGTGCGCGCTCGCGCGCAAGAGGTGCTAAATAATGTTGATTCGATTCGTGTGATGCTCACTACTGGGCTGAATCTGGATGCACCGCACCTGCCGAACTGTAACGGCGAAACGGGTGGAAGGGACAGCAGCTTCTACCCCGGCTGGCTAGCCCGTATCTGACCGGTCTCGGTCTGCGGCAAATTGAGTTGAACCGGATGAAGTCATAAGGTCTGGAAAATTATTGCGGCAACAATGTTGCGTGGTGTGCACGGACAGAGCAGAAAGGTTATTGAAGTACATGCCTATACCTGTACATAGTAGCGATCTGATAACCCCTGGCTGCATGTCGAGCGAATAAAGCTGTTCAAGAAAGTAGAACGGTGCTTACTCAATCCGATAAAAATGTCATTTTGTATTACATTTAGTTGTAGAAGGATGTCCTCTTTCTGTGATGATATGAATTGCATATTTTGAGAACCGGCTTGGTGGTCTACTGCCAGATTCGTATGCAAAAGATCCTGGATTCAATCCCTGGCCTGTTCCTTTCCTCCTACTTTGAATCTTCTTATCTACTTTAACTTTAACTCTATGCTTTTGAATCTGTGGCACAATCGAAATTGCACAGAGAACCACTGAATGGGGCTTGGGAATAGCTAACCATTTGCTTTGTACACAGTTTGTTAACTCCAAACTCAAGTCAGGTCACCGGCCACGTCCTTACGGACATCGAAGATGGGAAGGAATGTTAATTAGATAAACGTTGTTGAATCAATTTCTGCAAAATAAATAAATGGTTATGTATCAATTATAATTATTGTTACGAGTGTAGAATTAGCAACTAGTTAAAATACACAAAAATAAAAACAAAAAAAAATTATTGTTATCTTAGTACTACTTTTTATTTTACAATCATCATTATTCAAACGTTCTCCATGAAACTGGCTCACCAATTTATGTGCCTCTGTCTATTACTTGATCGCTAGTTGTCTGAAGAAATCTTCAACAAATTTTGAGTAAAAATTCGTTATTTTTTCATAAGTAAACAGTCGTACCGTAGAGTATGTGCAAGTGCCTTTAACAGATTTGAGATGGAAAATTGCATATGTTTTGCTTACATTTTTTTTGCTCAGCCTTAGGAAGTAGTATTACCTAAAAAAGAAAAATGAAATCGATCAGTGTACTGAAATTATACCCAAGTAACCACGGTGCTGAAGCCTTATTGCATGCAGATATACGGTGTACTTAGAGCAATCATTACTTTACATTCAAACTTAAAGTTGATTTAAAGTGGAAATGGGCAATTATGCGACTGCTTCAAGATTATACCAATATTATCTTAATTTGATTCTATAATTGCCCACTTCCACTTTAAATCAACCTTAAGTTTGCATGTAAAGTAATGATTGCACTAAATACACCGTATATCTGCTGCATGCAATAAGGCTTCAGCACTGTGGTTACTTGGGTAGGTAAATCGTATAGTGCATATCGTAGAACTACGCACGCATACGTACGTATTTGCCTTGCGATACCCATACCCAGTAAGATTTGATAGTCAAACAAATTCAAATAGATTCTTAGAACCATCATAAAACTAAAATATAAGCAGTTAGGTTTAATGGAGATTCTCAAACCAAAGTGTGGTTTCGTGGTCGTGCGGCTAGTGTCACCAAGCATTTAGTACCATCGTGCTGAGGAGCGTGGGTTCGATTCCCGCCGCCGCTGTCAGGAAAAGTTTTCGGCTGTGCCACTGGGCGTTGCATGCTAGTCCGTTGTCTAGTGTCGTACTTCCTTCAATGAGCAAAGAGCTCACTGGAACTACCAAAAGTGTCCGTGTCTTTTTTAAACCAATAACAATTTTTTGGTAGAAAATGTTGCTTGGGTTTGTACGCAGTGATTGATTAACAATGTTTTCATTGACTGCCTTTTACTTATAGTCTGTTTCTCAACTTAATGACGACTTAATTTCCCACTTTCCTTCTGTGATTGAGGTTATTTTTCGATAAATGTCTCTCTATGGATTTCCTCCATTAGTTTCTTCCAAGGCTTCCTTCATGAGTTCATGTATGTCATTCTTCAGGGTTTTTTGTTTCAGGAATTTCAGCCGTAGGTTCCTCCCGGAAACTCATCCAAGAATTAGAAAGGATTCCTTTAAGAGCTTCACGCAAAAAACAATCCTCCAGAGGTTCCTTCTAGAAATGCCACCTGGAGCTTATTCCAGGAACTCCTCCCAAATTCCCTGCCGGTTATTGCCCTGAGAGTATTTTTTATCTTTATTAACGAGATTTTTAACCTTATCGGGACCCACGTTTTGATTCCCTTCTGTAGTAAGTACTCGCACTTTGTGAGTTTGTCGTGAGTGAGATTCGATCCCAAACTTGATCCCAGGTCCTTTGCATGATAGTCACGTGCTTTAACCCTTCCGTTACCGTTGTGGTTCAAGAAAAACCGGTTTTCTGAGATTTACTTTTTCAGTTTCGACTTTTCATCAAAGCCGCCCGAGAAACACTTGTAGAGCATTTGAAAACGCGTCGTTTTGTGTGCTGAGTTGGTCGTTATTACTTTTTGTTCAGTAGTTACAAGTGTTTTTCTTAAAAAAAACATCGTTTTTTGAAAAGGTGATATGACGGGATGGGGCAAACATGAAAAATATCTTTGCCTGCACTGAAAAGATGTGCGTATGTTATTGTAAAACATATAAAAAATAGGGGTGGGGTGGGAGGGGGTTGTTATTTTTGTAACTTAAGTAAAACATACTTGAATAGTGCCTGTTTTTTTTCTAGAAAATCATCAATATTTTTTGAACGGAATGGCGTATCAAAATTCTCAGCGCACGAAAATGCGCGTTTTTGGGAGCTCTAAAAGTGGTTATTAAACTAATTTGACGAGAAATTTGAATCGAAATAGATAAAGCGATAAAACGGGCCCACATAGTCGAAGCGGTAAACGCACGGGTATTCAGCATGACCATGCTGAGGGTGACGGGTTCGATACCCGGTCGGTCCAGGATCTTTTCGTAAAGGAAATTTCCTTGACTTCCTTGGGCATAGAGTATCTTCGTGCCTGCCACACGATATACACATGCAAAATGGTCATTGGCAGAGGAAGCTCTCAGTTAATAACTGTGGAAGTGCTCATAGAACACTAAGCTGAGAAGCAGGCTTTGTCCCAGTGAGGACGTTAAGCCAAGAAGAAGAAGAAGAAGAAGAAAGCGATAAAACAAATTGTTCGAGAGTCACCTTATGAAAACTATGGGAAAATGTTCTAAATTTGGCCAAAACAGTTTAAACGCTTTATCTTTTTTGTTTCAAATTTCTCATCAATGTTGTCCAAGAACCATTTTAAGAGCTAAAAAACCTGAATTAATCCACCTTTGGTGAACAGAACCCTTCTTACACTTATTAAAATTATTGTTGTATTATTCGTATGTATGATTGTGATTTTTGGTCATTCTAGAAAATATTAAAAATATTATAGATTTGGCATCAAGTTGATTGCTTTCCATATAATAGAATCATCGACCAAGGGCTCAACTACCAGAAATGCCAGCTAGAATCTCCTAGAATCTTGTATGAAATGTTCAAACAATAGCTTACATATTCTGGAATATTGTATCTCTTGTTAACTGCCAATCTATTAATACATGGGTGATAAAATCATCGAAATACACTTTGTCAAATATTCTTTATCAGTTGAATAAATCAGATCCAAAGTACTTGGGACTCATGGTTGTGGCACAGAGAAACAGACGGCTGAGAAATTTATTATGATACATTTTATCAAAAATATCTCAATAGCGTAAATTTTATTATTCCTAAGTACTCCTCGAAAGATATCTCGGAAACAAAATGTCCAAACGGAACGAAATTCAATAGTATACTACTAGGATGCTGCACCTTTCATTTGCTGATGAGAGAACTCAAATCGATTGACACACGGCTGGTCAATTTATTATGAAGCATTTTTCAAAGACCTCTTAAAAAGTTAAGTTGTATTACTCCAAAGTACTCCCCGAAAGATATCTCGGTTACAAAATGTCCAATCGGAATGAAATTCAAAAGCGTTCTTCTAGGATGCAGTAGCTTTCGTTTGGGGCCTTAAGAACCCAAATCGGTTGATAGACGGCTGAGAAATTAATGGTGATACACTTTGTCAAAAATCTCTAAAATAATTAAGTTGTACTACTTCCTAGCACTCTTTGAAAGATATCTCGGTAACCGAACGTCCAATCAAAATAAAATTCAATAGCGTTTTACTAGGATGTAGTAGCTTTCATTTGCTTCCAAGAGAACTCAAATCGGTCAACAGACGGCTGAGAAACGTGAGTGACATTTTTTTGTAACATACATACACACACACACACACACACATACACACACACACACACACGCACATACAGACATTTGCTCAATTCGTCGAGCTAAGTTGATTGGCATATGTGACTCGGCCCTGCGGGCCTCGGATCAAAAGTCGGTTTTCCAAGCGGTATTTATACTCTTCTTATGGGTGTAAGAAGGGTTAAAAGGCTTTTCCTACATACATTCCATGATATTTTTGCTACCGTTTATTAAGCTCAAATATTACAAAGAGATAGTAGCTTTTATGTATTTGTAGCAATTGCATTTTCATGAATAACTAACTTGTGAAACCAAATATGATCATAAAAAATCTGTTGACAGACGGCTGAGAAATTTATTATGATACATTTTATCAAAAATCTCTCAAAAGCGTAAATTTCATTACTCTTTAGTACTCGTGGAAAAATATCTCGGAAACAAAATGTCCAAACGGCATGAAATTTAATAGCATACTACTAGGATGCTGTAGCTTTCATTTGATGCTGAGAGAACTCAAATCGATTGACACACGGCTGATTCATTTATTATGAAGCATTTTGTCAAAGACCTCTTAAAAAGTTAAGTTGTATTACTCCAAAGTACTCCTCGAAAAATATCTCGGTTACAAAATGTCCAATCGGAATGAAATTCAAAAGCGTTCTTCTAGGATGCAGTAGCTTTCGTTTTGGGCCTTAAGAACCCGAATCGGTTGATAGACGGCTGAGAAATTAATGGTGATACACTTTGTCAAAAATATCTAAAATAATTAAGTTGTACCACTCCCTAGCACTCCTTGAAAGATATCTCGGAAATCGAACGTCCAATCAAAATAAAATTCAAAAGCGTTCTACTAGGATGTAGTAGTTTTCGTTTGGGTCTTAAGAACCCAAATCGGTTGGTAGACGGCTGAGAAATTTATGGTGATACACTTTGTCAAAAATATCTAAAATAATTAAGTTGTACTACTCCCTAGCACCCTTTGAAAGATATCTCGGTAACCGAACGTCCAATCAAAATAAAATTCAATAGCGTTCTACTAGGATGTAGTAGCTTTCATTTGCTTCCAAGAGAACTCAAATCGGTCAACAGACGGCTGAGAACCGTGAGTGACATTTTTTTGTAACATACATACACACACACATACACACACACACACACACACACATACACACACGCACATACAGACATTTGCTCAATTCGTCGAGCTGAGTTGATTGGTATATGTGACTCGGCCCTGCGGGCCTCGGATCGAAAGTCGGATTTCCAAGCGGTATTTATACCCTTCTTATGGGTGTAAGAAGGGTAAAACGCACATTTTCGTGCGCTGAGAATGTTGCTACTCCATTCCGGTCAAAAGATATTGATGATTTTCTAGGAAAAATAGGCACTTTTCAAGTTTTTTTTTACTTGAGTTACAAAAATAACACCCCTCTAATTTTTTGATACGTTTTACAATAAAATTTCTTCTTTTGAATGTGGGCAAAAGATATTTTTTGTTTTTTGTTTGCCCCATCCCGTCATATCACCTTTTCAAAAAACTATGATTTTTTTAAAAAGAAAAACACCTGTAACTACTGAACCAAAAGAGATAACGACTATCTCAGCGCACAAAGCGACGCGCCTTCAAATGCTCTACAAGTATTTCTCGGGCGACTTTGATGAAAAATCGAAACTGAAAAAGTAAATGCCAGAAAACGGGTTTTCTTGAACCACCCTAAGCTAATTCAGAAAAATATCTCTAGATCAATGAATTTTAATGCTACATTAAAACTGTTCTTAGCAAACTTGCTCAAAATTGATAGATCTACAACTTTTCCGAAGAATGTATATATGTAGTTATTCTTGCAAATAAAAAATTTGGTTTCCAATTTCTTTGAAAATATGGACCACCCTAATTTTCATGCACATTGGAAAGAGGACCTCATTATTAGGGACAACTTTGTAGAAGACCATATTTGCCTAAAAATCATTTGAAAGCACTGAATGCATCTTTCCTGGTAAATCTGGGTCGTGGGCCATTGTGCATTGGCCATTTTGGAATCGGTTTATCGATTTTCCGAAATCCAGTTCCGGGGCCTAGTTTTGAAAATGGTTCAATACTGTCATACGGCATTTTAAACATCGCGCTTTTGAAATACACCATTCTGTGCTAGTTTTACGTTATCTGAAATACTTCTGGCTATTTTAGAACCGACATACTGACTACCAGGAATTCATTCTGGCGGTTCCGGGTTCCAGTTTTCAAATGTAAACGAAACACCATCATGCGACACTTCAAAGTTCATGGATTTTCAAGATACATCATTCTGAGCTTTTTTGCGTGATCCGAAAAACTTCCTCCTGGTATTTCTTCAGGGTCTTTTTCATGGATTCCTGCAGGAACACCACTAACAATTCTTCCAGTGATTTCTCTAAGTATTCCTTTATGGCTTCCTTTCTATATTTCTTCAATGAACCTCTCTTAGGATTTCTCCAGTCATTCCTGATGGGTTTTACTAGACAGTTATCCCATCAATGTTTTAGTATAAGTTAGCAAATAATTTAGTTTTAAATCCATAAATCCCTCCTTCCCAATTTTATTTTATTTTTTTTTTAATCCTTAACCTCGAAACAGCCGCGAGTACTTCGGCTTCCCAAACTAACATAGTCTTAAGGCAGTAATAAATTGTAAAATGTATAACCATTGTAAAAAAAAAACAAAAGATTTCGGCTCAGTTATGCCCATGTGGCGCCCGAGCCTTCCAAATAAACGAATAAGTAAAAAAAAAAATAATAATAAAAAATAAATAAGTTGAACTAAGTCTGTATTGAGGCGGAAGAAGCTTTGTGGGCTATTCAGCTATAATTGTGTTCAGCCACTGACACCGTTAACCAGCCCACGTTCAGCTAATACTCTCACTGTTCAGTATTCATTGTTACTTGGGGTTTATCCTGGAATTCTTGCTGGAACTCTTCTGAAGTTTTCGTGAGATTCTTTCAGAAATTCCTCCACCGATTCCTTTTAGGGTCTTTTCTATGTATTCCTTCAGAATACCTCTACCGGTTCTTCCAGGGCAGGGATGCCAGATATTTTTTTTCAAAAATCTGTATCCCATACAAAATTTGGCTGCAAAATCTGTATACCATACAAAACTAAAACAGCTCCTCTAGCTAAAAAATCTGTAATTTATATAAAACTAGCTGTCCCGGCAAACGTTGTTCTGCCTGCCTACTGTGTTTTTTGACATGCAGATCTGTCACGGCGTGTGTATGGGAAAAGTTTATAACAAAAAAATAGGCATCGTCAAATTTTTCGCTATTCAAAAATAGAGGCTTTCAGCTTTCATTTGCAGGGTCCCTCAAAAAAATCCACCGAGGGATCCCGAACAACTTTTTCAGAATACTGTTTTTCCCCATACAAAATGCACGGTTCCAAATTAATCCCTATTTCTACTTAATAAACATACCCAATTTTTGTATGAAAAAGTTCCCCCGATGGAATATTTCGATGTTGGGCTTTAATGAAAGCTGGTAGCGTCAACTTTCACGTAGCGTAAAAATTAGCGATGCCCATTTTTTTGTAATAAATTTGTTCTACCAGACACACCGTGCTGTATGAAAACGCCCCGGAGAATGTAATTTCAAACTTTCTCGTTTTCGGTGCGTTCCCGGTCGATTTTCACAATTATTTTTTCGTACGAACACGTCGGAGCCCTGCACAAATGAAAAACTGAAAGAATGGTGTAGATCCGTTGGCCCGTTCCCGAGCCTATTCGTGACATACAAATACCATTCCATTTTTATTTATATAGATAAAATCTGTACGGATGCTCAAAAATCTATTTAATACAGATAAATCTATTTATATGGCATCCCTGTTTAAGGGACTTCTTGAGGTACTCTTCCGGGTATTTCTTCAACGATTTTTTCTTTGGATTCCTCCAGGCATTCCTCATAGGGTTTCTATAGAAATTTCTCTATCGTTTTCTCCAGCAGTTCCTAGGATTTCTACTGAAATTACTACAAACTCCTTCTAAGAACTCTTCCACGGATTTTTCCTGCGATTCATCCAGAAGTTCATCCGGTGATTCATCCAATAGATTTTATCCAAAGATTCCACATAAATTTCTCATGGAATTCTTCCAGGAATTCCTCTTGGCCTTCCTCCAAGAATTTCAAGCCTAGGGATTCTCCAACGAATTTTTCCTAGGATTCCTTCGAAAATTCTTGCTGGGATAATTCAAGGGAATCTTTCTACTTAGAATACTTCCAGAAGTTCCCTCGGTGTTTCCTCGAGATTTTATTTCCGAATCCAAGATTTTTCCGAAAACTGCTCATGGTATTCCTCCAGGAACTCCACTGAGTCTTCAAGGGCGTTGCCGGCTTTTTGGTAAGGAAGGGAGGGGGGGGGGGGAGGCCTCAAGCACCCTTGGCAAATTTGTACCTACTAGCTTTTATAACTAAACGCAACACGATGAAATTGAATATAATAATATTACACTCTAAAAGCAGTATTTAACCCTTCGGCACTCACGCTGTTGTATTTTGTACAATACGTTGAAAAAAGCTCGCCTATTCCACACAAATTAACGTGGAGGTGTTAGCGGTGGACAATTTCTGAAAGATTTAGAATTTAAGGATTACTTGGGCATTGTTTCTTCTGGACCTAAGTTTTTTTGTTTGGTGATATCTACAAAACATTCGTAAGAAATTATAGCTGAACTCTTTTAGAAATTACCAATTCATTTGAGAACTAATTCAGAAATTTCTTTTTCCAATAGGTTTTCCAATAGAACACAATGAAAACCCCTCCAAGGATTTTTTTTTTCAAAATGTCTACATAATGTCTTCCATGACTAACTGGAATTCTTTCAGTAATTATTCATTCAGTTAGAACATATACATATGTACTTTGTATATGCTTATTGGCAATCTTGGAATGTCCTGGAACCCTATTCCTCTAAGAATAAACCTCCAATTGAATTGTTCCGAGTACATCCTTGTCGAAATCTCCCTAAAGATTGTTTTATATACAGTATATGGCATATAACTTATCTCAAAGCATAATCCTATAGAAATGTCAATTGACGTTTTCCCGGGAGGATCCTTGGAAAATTTTTTGAAAGTATTCCCATAAAAGCCTTGAAACCATCACTGAAGGAAACCCTCGAGTTATTCCTGTGAGAATTCCTGAAAGAAATGCCTAGAGAAATTCTTGAAGAATTTAGCTGCAGGTATTTTCGGAGAAATCTCAAATTATCTCTGGAGGAATCTTTTGAAGAAATCCTGGACGAATACCTGGAGGAATATTTAAAAAAATTCTGAAGATATCTCCAGCGTTTCATGAAACAAATTCTGCAGAAAGTCCTAGAGGATTCCGTGGAAGAATCCTTGGAGGAATTTCTGGGAAAATTTCTAGAGGATTTCCAGGAGGGATCTTCGAAAGATTTCCTAGCTAGAGGGATCCCTGGGAAAATCCTTGGAAAAAAATGTCCCTGGAGGAGGAGGAGGAATCCCTGTCGGAATCTCTGAAGCAAATCCTGAAGGAATCTCTGGAAACAATCCTGGAGAAATTCCTTGAAGAATTCCTAAAGGTATTCCCGAAAAATTTCCTCGAAGAATTGCTGAAGAAATTCTTAGAGGATTTCCTAGAGAAACTCCTGGAGAAGATTACAAAATTTCTGAGGGTTGTTCAGGAGCAATTCCCGGAGATATCCATGGAGGAGTTCCTGGAGAAATTCCTGGATGAAATCCTGGAGGAACGCCTGGAGGTATTCCTGTGGGTATTGCTGGAAGAATCCCTGAAAGAATTCCTGGAGGAATGTGTAGAGGAATTCTTTAAACAATTACTGGATGAATTTCTGGAGGATTCTCTAGAGTATCTCTGGGAGAAATTTCTGAAGCAATCCCTTGAGAATTCCTGGAGGAATTTCTAGAGGAATTTCTGGAGGAAGGAATTACTGAAAGAATCCCTGGAAATATTCGTGGAAAAATCCCTGAAAAGGTTCCTGGAGGAATTCTTAGCAGAATTCCTGCTACAATTCCTGGAGGAATCCCTGGAAAAATTCCAGAAGGTATTCTTAGAGAAAATCCTGCACGAATTTCTGATAGAACCCGTGAAGGATTTCTTGAGGGAATTCCTGGATGAATTGTTGACAGAATTTATGAAGGAATTCCCAGATAAATTCCTGGTGATATTTTTGGAGATATCCCTGAATAAATTCCTGGGATTATTTCTGGAGGAATTCCTCGAGCAGACCCTGGAGAAATTCCTGGGTGAAATCCTGGAAGAGTCCCTGAAGCAATTGATGGAGGAATATATGAAGGAATAGATGGAGGGATCTCTGAAAGAATTCCTGGTGAAATCTCTGCAAGAATCCAAGGAGTAATCTGTGGAAGAATTCCTGGATAAATTCCTGGAAGAATGCCTAGGAATGCCTGCTGGAATTCTTGGAGGATCCCCTGAAGTTATTCCTGGAGAAATCTTTGGAGGAATTCCTGTAGGCGTCCCAGAAAAAAATCTTGGTGGAATCCCTTGAAGAATTCCTGTAGGAATTCTCGGACGAATGTCTGTAGGAGTTCCTGAGGGATACATCAGAGAAGCTCCTGGAGAAATCGCTAGAGGAATTCTTAGAGGAATCTCTGGCGCAATATCTGAAGGAATTCGTGGAGGAATTTTTAGAGAAATCTCTGCAGGAATTCCCAGAGGAATTCCAGGAAGAATTTCTGTATGAATTTCTGATGAAATTTTTGGAGGAATCTCCGAAAAAAATTAGTAGCAATAATTCCCGAAAAAATCGCAGATGGAATGATGGATGAGAAGGAATCCTTAGAAGAGTTCGTGGTGGAATCCCTGTAGCAGTTCCTGAAGAAATCCCTAGAGGAATTCCTGAAGAAACTCCGGAAGGAATCCCGAAAGTAATTTCAAAAGGAATTCCTAAGGGAAGGAGGAAGTGCTAAACAAAATCCTGGAGGAGTTTTTTTAGCGAATACAAGGAGGAATTCCTGAAGGAATCCTAAGAAGAATTCCAGGAGGAATCTTTGGAGGAAATTTTAAAATAAGTTGTTCCAGAAAGAATCACACAAGGAATTCCCGAATGAAGTCCTGGCGAAATTCTTGGAGGAATCTCTGGAGGTATATAGAGGAGTGCCTGCAGAGATTCCCGAAGGAATCTCTGGAGAAACTCTTGGAGAAATTTCTAGAAGAATTTCTGGAGGAATCTCTAGAGGCATTTCTGTAGGAATTCTTGGAGGGATTTTTAGAGGAATCCCTGAAGCAATTTCCAGAGAAATCCCTGGAATAATTCGTGGAGGAATCCTTGTAGAAATTCGTGGAGGAATCCCTTAAGATATTCCTGGAGGAATCCTAGGAAGAATTCGTGAAGAAATCGCACATGGAATTCTTGGAAATATACTGAAGGAATCCGAAGAAGAGTTCGTGGAGCAACTCCATGAGGAATCTCTCTTGCAGTTCCTAAAGGATTCCCTGCAGGAATTCCTGAAGAAACCCTTGGCGGAATCCTGGAAGCAGTTCCAAGAAGAACTCCTGAAGGAATGCTAAAAAGAGTTCCTGGGAGAATCCTTGGATGAATATCCCTGGAGTTGTTCCTGAAAGAATCACAGAAGAAATTTTCGGATGAATCCCAGTAAGAATTCCCGAAGAAATCACAGATGAAATTCTTGGAGAAATCCTGAAGGAATCCTAAGAAAAGTTCGTGGAGGAACTCCTTGAGGAATCCCTGTAGCAGTTTCTGGAGGAATTCCTGAAGAAACCCCAGGAAAAATCTTGGACGCAATAGCAAGGGGAATTCCTAAGGGAATTCCTATACATTTCCTGGAGGAATTCCTGAAAAAATTTCAAGAGGATCTCCTGAAGGAATTCTAAAAAAAGTTCCAGGATGAATCCTAGGAGGATTTTTTTTTTAATAAACCCTGGAGTTCCCTGGGGGAATATTTCGAGGGAAACCTGGAGGAATTCCTGAAGAAATTCCATAAGTAATCCCGGAAGCCATCCAATGAGGAACTTCTTAGAAAATCCCAGGACAGCTTTCTTCACAAATTCCTGGAAGAATTTCTGTAGGAATATCTAGAAAAAAAAATATGCAGAAATTCGTATCCGACATAAATTCCTCCAGATATTTTATCCATGGAATACTCTACAAATTTCTCATAAAGTTCCTCTTGGAATTCCTCTTGGCCTTCCTTCAAGAATTCCAGCTGAAGAAATCTCAATAGAAATCTCTAGAAGAATCCCTGAAAGAATTTCGGAGATAGCAATTCTCCAGTGAAATCTCATCAGGAATGCCTGAAATCCCTAAATAAAAAAGAAAAAAAAAAGAATACCTGGAAGAACCGTAAAAGAAGTTCCTGTTATATACCAGAAGAGAGAATTCCCTGGAAGAATCGGTAGAGGTATTCTGGAGAAATTCATGGAGGAGTCCCTGAAGGAATCGCAAGAGAAATTTTTGAAGGAATCACAGGAAGATTGCCTACGAATATTTTTTAACGAAACAAATGGATCGACGAGGAGTGTTGGGCGATTTTAGACGAGAAGAACGCAGTGCGAGCGGCTAAACTGCAGATCAAGCAGAAGCGAAAGCAGCAGACTCGTGTCTCTTTCGGGAGAAAAAAACGTCGCTTGGAAAAAGCAGATTGAGAGGAAATGAGACTGTTGTACTCTTCTCAAGATGCACGCGAGTTCTACTAGACGATCACCGCACCTCGTATCTCGCGGACCAACGTGAGGTGATCGAAAGGTGGGAACAGCACTTCGACGAACACCTGGCTGGTGTAGGGAATGCAGGCACCGAGGACCAAAGAAGCGGAAGAAATAACTACGTCAGCACGACAGATAATGGGAACCAACCTAGTCCTTCGCACGTCAGGATTTGGGTAACGGAACAGCTACCGGAGGAGTGAAGGAAAGGTCACAAGCTAGAGTATGAGAATTTTCGATTACTGACCATTCTGTATGCCGCCTACAAAGTACTATCCCAGATCGTTTTCCGTCGTCTATCACCTATGACTATAAAATCGTGGGAAGTTATCAAGCTAGCTTCGTCGATGGCCGGCCGACACTGGACCAGATCTTTACCGTACGGAAAATCTTCTAGAAATGTCGTGTCATCGATTACAAGGCTGAGTACGACATTACCTACCGCGTAGAGCTATGCAAAATCAAGGACGAGGACATGAAGTTGACAAGATTGATAAAAGCAACGATTGACGGTGTGAAGATTTCGGGCGAAGACTCTAGGACTCTAGTTCGTTCGAATTTTGACGGGGACTACGATAAGCTGGTAAAGTTTCGTTCAAAATAACAATCGGGTACGATTTTCAATCGATCCGACCAATTTGTTGGCTTCGCAGACGACATGGATATTATCGGCAGAACATTTGGAACGGCGACATAGCTTTACACCCGCCCGAAACGCGAAGTAGCAAAGGTTGGAGTGGTAGAGAATGCGTCAAAAGCGAGATTCATGCTGTTATGTGGAACTGGGCTAGGCAGGACAGGCATTGGCAACAGTAGTGTTATGATAGAAGAGGGTACCTTCTAGATGATGGAAGTTCTCTCCTAACTAAAGCCGTCATATACGAAGACGCATCATCAACGGAATTCATGCCAGGATGCTAATAAGACTGGTGGGTATCTAGCAGACATGAAGGCCAAAACTTGAAGGATACGATGGACAGGGCATGTTGCAAGAATGCCGGATATCAAACCTGTAAAGATAGTGAAATCCGGATGCTTTAAGACGACGAGGACAGCGGACAAGGTGGGCTGACTATGTAGAAAGTGATTTGGGGAGTGTAGGACGTTTTGTGACGAAATTTGTGGTGTAGAATTGTAATGATGCTGTACTATATAAAAAAAAATCGACATACCCAAAAAAGTTAGCTGGTGACCAATTGCTGCCACAACGGGATCCCCTGTGGGAACAAATCCGCTCACAAACAGGATAATTACCACCGAAAAAAAAAATATCGAAAGAATTCCAACCCACCGCAATTCTCATGCTGACCGCGAAGTGCACTGCATTGCACCGCTGCTGACTGAGGTGCATTATATGGGACCACACCGTCCGTGGAGCCACAGCTGCGCGCGCTCTATCCGTCCGTCCGTCCGTCCATCCGAGGAACGAGGAAAGTAATTCCTCCTGCGTGAATTTATGGCATTTTTCATGCGGTCAAAAGGAGGAGTCCAATCTTCGCACTTTTCTTCCTTCGGGGTGGAATGAGAATTTTTAGCAGTTTTTTTTTTGACTGAGGTGAAAACTGGCACGACCAATGACCCATGCTTTCTTAGAAATATGAAGAAGGCAAAAATTATTGAACGGAAAGGATTACGGTTGCAGCCCCAGCCCAGCAGCCCGGGCTCGGGCCGTGCGAGAGAGTAAATTAATAAGAATTTATTTCTTCTCGGGCCAATTTTATAATTTATGCCCGGGCGGTTTTTCATCTTTTTTTTTCTCTTTCTGCGGCGTAGTATTTTTCTGCGGTTGGTATGTACTTGGCCTGTCGATTGCTTCCCCCATGGAAAGGTATTATCACGTTTTTTCGTGCATGCATATTTCTTACTTTGTCGAAGAACGCGCGCTGATCTGGGATCAGACAGGAGAGATGGCATGTACCCATAAAGTTCGGAAGATTTCGATTTTTTTCTTTATTTTATTTCTGCTCGAGAGCCTGTGGGAAACGGTTCGGGGGATAACGAAAATATTCGGGACCTGCATTCGTCCGGTAGGAATTGAGCGTTGCTCGTTGCGGTTCGTTGACAGTAGATGTTTTTTTTTTAATGGAGATAAGGGGCATTGCCCCTCTTACGTACTCGATTTGGACGGAAATGTTTAGCAAATTTTTAGTTTTTTTTAACAACACGGAAAAAATCTATTTTTTTGCGACCCACTTCAAATGACATGCTAATTTCGCCTCTTAGCGGCAATATCCGTGTCGTTTCCATACAATCGAAGCGAGAATTTCTGCAGAACTTGAGAATCAATCATGCAAATGGAACCAAATTTGGCATGTGGTGGTTTTTAGAGGCAAGCAATGTCTCTACGATATAGGGTATATTTTTTCGACAAAGTTTCATTTTTTCACCTTGCCATTCCATAGAAATTCCGATATAATGGATCTCCAAATGCAATTATAGGTTTGTACATGTCGGACGGTAAATAATTAGACCTGTATTTATTATTTTGTTATTGGAGTGAACAGTTTTAACTCTCGAGCAGTCGCGTCCACATAGCCGAGGCGGTAAACGCACGGGTATTCAGCATGACCATGCTGAGGGTGACGGGTTCGATTCCCGGTCGGTCCAGGAACTTTTCGTAAAGGAAATTTCCTTGACTTCCTTGGGCATAGAGTATCTTCGTGCCTGCCACACGATATACACATGCAAAATGGTCATTGGCAGAGGAAGCTCTCAGTTAATAACTGTGGAAGTGCTCATAGAACTCTAAGCTGAGAAGCAGGCTTTGTCCCAGTGAGGACGTTACGCCAAGAAGAGGAGAGGAGCAGTCGCGTCTTCGGCCACCCAAGCGAGCTTTTTACATAGTGCGTGTACTCAGTACACGACGCGACCGCTCCCGGGTTAAGATATGGTAGTCCAAAAAGTCAAGAACTTTTTAACCCTTTGGAACCGGAGGGGTCCCCAATATAGAAACGTATACAGCCGTAATTCACATATTCAATAAAACAGAATACTGTCTTCGGCAAAGTTGCTGCAAATTGAGTCCTCTATTAAGAAAAAATGGGAATATTTGACACTTCACTGATAACCCAGAACAAATAATTGACATCAGTCTTGTTAGAGATCACAGTCATTGACACCTTTTCGTCGATATTCGGCTGCCTTTGTGCCCGACATTCGCAACACAAGCAATCAAACTACCGTACGAAACAAAAATGTCAAACGAGTGCACTTGAACACGATTGCGCCTTCGGGAGACGGCTCGGCTTTTGTTATTCGTGTCTTCTTCCACAATGAGAGCTGCGTTGGCCATATGCGTGTCGTATTCAATACAACAAGCAAGAATAAACTAATACTAACATTCATAATCGGAATTGACTAAAATACATGCGAAAAGCTTGAATTAGAGAAATGTCACCGTGTCAGACGACATTGATTTGACCCTTTTTTTATGTTTATTGAACTTCGTCCTACCGCTCATGTTGTGTTTAAGAGGTAACGGTAGCGCATGAATGTATCAAAGCAAGCTGACACCCGACTGCGGCATCGAAATGAAAGTAGTGAAAAGTGTCGAATGTTTACAAGACTGAATTGGCATATGTACCTGTTGTTTCTAAAAGATGAATTTGGATATGGGTTACGTTCATATCTATTCATTTAACCTTCGTCAAGAATATAAAAAAGTATTACATATTCTGGGATCTTCTAGGTGTTTCAAACTGTCTCTTGAAATCCACAATGTCATTCATTGACACAATGGGAATATTCTAGGTCAGCCAAACTACATTGGACTTCAGAACTTCTGGTTTGGTCATATCTGTTATACTGAGTAACGTTGCATAATCAACCGCGGTTACTGGACCAATTCGAAGTCCACTTGATATTATCATGAATCTCTGGGACATTCAGGGTCGTCCAAACTGTCCTATATTGAAGTCCTTCAAATGAACAAGTATAACTTTATGAGTTTTCGCCATAAATAATAGCATGGCATAATCTGCTTGGGTTCAGTGAAGCTCTTGAAATCTCAAATTTAGAGACACTTTAAGGATATTCCAGGTCAGCCTACCTTCCTTGGAGTTTAGAACTTCAGGTCTACACTTGAAACAATAGCGATATCTGCTATACTGCCGTGAATCGCATATCAGTCCCATTTTGCTGGATTTCCTATGCAAATGGGACAGATATGCGGTTCACGACAGTATACATACTGAGTAACATTGCATAATCAACGGCGATTACTGGACCAACCTGCTAGACTGCTTCAATGCATGTGACATATCAAACCGCAGCATTTTCGATAACCTGATGAACAATAAGCAGGAAAATACTCTCAGTTTATATCTGAACCGGTAGTGTTATTGCAGCTTTTTCGGTAATCTGATGAACGGTAAGTAAGAAAATAGTCTCAGACCATATCTGAACCGGTGGTGTTCTGGAACCGTATCCGGGTGTCCCGTTGGAAGTGGCCAAATATAAAAGTGTACCAAACCCAAGCAAGCGACACCTCAAACCGTGGCTTTTTCGATAATCTGAGGAACGATTAGCATGAAAATTGGATCAGACCTCATTTGAAACTACCGGTAGTTTGTCGGGACCGGTTTTGGGTGTCCTGACGGAAGTCGTCAAAACTAAAAAAGATCCTAACCCATGCATGGTACACCCCAACTCACGGCTTTTTAAGTAACGCGATGAACAGTTAGCAAGAATATAGTCTCAGAGCATATTTGGGATAACCAGTAGTGCTCCCGAACCGGTTCAGGGTAACCCATCGGCAGTGGGAAAATATCATCTGAACCAAACCCATGCATGCGACACATTAAATCAAGGCTTTTTGACAACCTGAAGACCAGTTATCAAGAAAATAGGCTCAGATCCCATTAGAGACTACTGGTTCCGGTTATTCCTGATGGAAGTGGTTGAATATAAAAGTACACCAAACTCATGCATAATCTGATGAACAATTGGCCAGAAAATAGCCTCAGATCATATTTGGGAGATCTGGTAGTGCTCTGGAACCGGTTATGGTGTCAGAAGTGGTAAAATGTAGAAGCGAACCATACCATGCGGCACATTGAATAGCGGCTTTTTTGATAGTCCGATGAACGATCAGCATGAAAATAGTCTGAGGTCTAAAAGTGAACTTAACTAATGCATTCGACACATCAAATCCAGGGGTTTTCAATAACCTGCCGAACCGTTTGCAAGAAAATAGTCACAGATCACATTAGAAACAACCGACAGTGATCCGGGACTGGTTCCGAATGTCCCACCAGAATTACTCAAAATGGACCAACATTTGAAAAGGGCGGATCAACCATTGCAAACGTCAACTTCTTTCGTCTATCCTATGCATATTCTAATATATTCACGAAATGTTTATCCCATTAACAGATATAGGGGAGTTAGCTCTATCTGTTACTGGTAAAAGATTACATAAATAATAGGGAATACATCCAGGAAAAATGGGAGAAGTAGAACTTCGAAATGGTTGTTATGCCGTTTTCAAATGTTGGTCTATAAATGTTAACCTATGCATGCGACACATAAATTTGGGTCTTTTTAGGTAACCTGCTGAACAATTAACAAGGAAATACATAGTCTCAGACCATATTTGGGACAACCGTAGTGTTATGGAATCAATTCCGGGTGTCCCGCTGAAAGTGGTGAATCGTAAAAATTAACTATACCCATGCATGCGGCACATCAATAGTGGCTGATAACCCAATAAACATTGAACGGTTAGGGAAAGAAAACTGTCGCAGACCACATTTAAGACTACCAATAGTGTGCCAGAATCGGTTCTGCGTATCCCGAAAAATAAAAGATAATAAAACCCATGGATGCGACACATCAAATTGTGGCTTTTTGATAACCTGATGAACGACTAGCGAGAAAATATGCTCAAACCACATTGTAGACAACATGAAAATTTTTTTTTGCATTCTTCTCATAAGGGGGTCAACTTTTAGATAAATCGTGTGACAAAGAAAAAGAAAATATAGCCTAAACTGTGCAGAAAAAACTTTGTCGAAACCCGCAAAAGGATCTGTGATTGTGAATGAAGTTATGTTATATCCTAGCATGTAATTATTGTCTTGATATTGATCGCTCTTCAAGGATAGTGAAGGTGGTCAAACAGTCAGTGAAATTTTCAGTTCTTTCTTGTCGTTGAACATAACGTCGGAGAATATGTCATCAATAAGTTTCCCAATTCGATGATGGCTTAATATTCTAAATAAAGTAAAGCCTGTATCCGAAATTATCGGGACACAGAAGTCCGGCTGTAGCTCTGTAATGCATCGGTAGAATTGGTCAAATGATTGACAAAGAACTCTTTGGTGTATGTTTATTATGTGTGCCAAATTTCATAAACATCGATGCATTACTTTTAACTGTGGATGGAAAACAAACAGACGTGGTTTTAAGCATTTTGTACAATCATGATCAATTTTCATTCGCTTAATAGATGTTTTTTTACGCTACAGCTCAAAGCTCTGTGATGATAGTAGACTCCATATGTTTCATGTTTATACAACATATGTAACTCTATACAGCCTAAACAGAAACTTCAATTTTTGTAGATGCTAGATTTTAAACATTATAAGAGTTTGGATGACCCCAGCCGATCTGATGATATCCATTGAGCATTCAGATGATTTAGTGGACATGATATATTACATATCGTAATTTTGTATATTCCCGTAGACTTTAGGATCTTAACTCAAGAACAGTTTGGATGACCTAGGATATCCCGACTGTTCTGACCAAGGTATGTAGAAACACCTTGGTTCTGACACTGTCTATTGAATTTTCAGAAGACATACTGGACATGATGGAATACAAACTGCAGCTTTGTATAATAAAAGAAGTTACCGTTACACCCGTAGACTCCAAGATCTGAACTCAAGAACAGTTTGGATGACCTAGGATATTCCAACTGTTCTGATACTGTCTTCTGAACATTCAGAAGACTTATTGGACATTCTAGATTACAAATCACAGCTCTGGTTTCTGAAATAAGAAATCATTACACCCGTAGACTTCTGAATCTAAACTCAAGAACAGTTCGGGTGACCTAGGATACCCTGACTGTTCTGATGCTATTTTTTGAACTTTCAGAAGACTTACTGGTCATGACGGAATACAAATCGTAGTTTTATATATTTGCAGAAGTTACCGTTACATCCGTAGACTTTAGGATCTGATCTCAAGAACAGTTTGGATGATCTAGGATATCCCAACTGTTCTGATACTGTCTTTTGAACTGTCAAAAGACTTACTGGACATGATAGATTACAAATCACTGCTCTGTTTAATGAAATCGTTACAAGACTTCTGGATGTAAATTCAAGAATAGTTTGGGTGACCTAGGATACCCCGACTGATCTGATGCTAGCTTTTGAACTTTCAGAAGACTTACTGGATATGATGGAATAAAAATCGTAGCCTTGTAAAATGAAAGAAGTTACCGTTAGACCCGTAGACTTCAGGATCTGAATTCAAGAAAAGATGACCAAGAATATCCCGAATATCCTGATACTGTCTTTGTACTTTCCGAAGCCTTCTGGACATTATGGAATACAACTTGTAGCTTTGTATAATGAAAGAAGTTACCGTTACACCCGTAGACTTCAAGATCTGAAATCAAGAACAGTTTGAGTGACCTAGGACATCCAGAAAAAAATATTCTGCATCATATTTATATATAGCATTAAAACCACATAAATTCATAAAAGAAACTCTATAATAACGCTTGTTGAAATTCCAGCTTCAAGGATTAAATCTAAAATTTTCAAAATATTATAACTTTTGAACCAGTTGCCGATTTTAAATGTCTTTTTTTTTGTATGAAAGATATTGAATTTCAGGAAAAACACGCTGAAATGGCCTAGTTGTAATCGGTGCAATAAATACATAAACATATATTTTTTTCACGTTTTTTAGTCTTGGGACCAGAAGAGTACCATGTTTTCATACTTTATCGGAATATTCTGAAAATTTGGCGTGACATATCACAAAACCAGAAATTTGTTTTTTAGTGTTCACTTATTCATTTATTTCATTTAGTGTAGCATAATTTTGCACAGTCAACAGGAGGACATGGTTGTCTCATCTTATCTCCAACCAATTAAATCAAGAAAAAAAGAACAATTAGGAATTGATACCTATCCAAATGCTACGTAGGGGAGGAAGGGGTAACCCCGTCACCTTAAGCATTTGGATTTTTCAAAATGAATGTAAGACGAAAATTGATATTTTCAGTACGCAGAATATTTGATTCATTAGTTTTTTATAAGACTTGTGCATTGGAATTGTCAAATTATGCTAATTCTGGCGAACAATGCACATAACACAACTATATTAAATATTGATGTTTTTAATGCAGTGCGGGTAAGACCGTCACCCCTATGGGGTAAGTCCGTCATATATATTTTTATATTGATGCTATTGAAGATTTCAATTTTAAAATATTTTCAATACATTTTTGAAGTGCAGTGATGGTTTACCAATCATTCTACAGTCGATACTCTTGTAAAATCACTGGTCGGGGTCGCAATTGGAATTCGCTTAATGGGAGACTAATTTGGAATTTGGGGATTTGTGCTTTTTGGGGGTGTGGCCAATTATCCCGGGTGTGTTAAGAGATGGCGCAATACTTTCTTCGGCAAAGTTTTAGGGTTTAAAAAGATCTACCATTTAGAACTTCGGTTCATATGATTAGTTGGTAACTTGGCCGCCAGAGGCGCCACCAACAGTTTGATGCTAAATTGCACTAGGTTGTCAAGCAAACGTTACGATATGCGACTGCTCAAGACCCTGATAATTAGAAATAGTGTCTTCAGAAAAAAATATTAGATACGCTAATAACTTACAGATGATGGGTTACAAAGTTCGAAATTTCTCCAGTGGGCGGCGCTAGTGAGCATGTAAATTTTCCAAACCTCATATCTCAGAATCCAATGATTTGGTGTCTTCGGCAAAGTTGATCATAGTTGATCGCATAGACTTACATAAAACGGGACACGTGTTTCGGAATTCTGCCACTAGGCGGCGCTAGTGAATTTGCAATCGCTGAAAAAATAATAACTTACAAGGTCTAGAAGGAACAGGAAGAGTCCAAGCAGGAACTCCGGGAGAAATCTTAGTAGATTTAGTTGGATAAACCGTAGGAATTACTGAAAGAAGCCTTAGAAAAAACCCACAGGAATCCCAGGAGAAACCCATATGGGGTCGCCCATAAATGACGTAGCATTTTTTTTTGACGATTTTTGACACCCCCTTTCATCCCTCGTAGTCTGTTTTCCAATACGTAATACATAGCTAGTAGCATAATTCGAGACTCCAACTCACCCCCCCCTCCCCAATAAAATGCTACGTCATTTATGGGCGACTCCTATAGAAATTTCCCTGGTTGGTCATCAGTTTGTAGTTGCGTGGTATCAAATAGAAATGCCTAGTCAGTTCAACAAACATCCGGTGATCCGAAGAGCATGACGGTGTTACCCCCGCCGATGACTGACGGGCTTACCCGAAAAGGCCACTTTTCTTAAATTACACCATAATTTCTGAATAATTGTTGAAACTGACCATTCAATGAATCTTGGCACTAAAGAATAGTACAGATGAGAATACATGATTGAAGAAAGTTAATTTTTGTACTTCTTTTGTATTCCAGAAGCTTAATTCTACCGACGAAATATTACATCCGCCGTTGATACAATGACGCGTGCGTTTGTTTTGATTATTTATTTCGTGTTTGACAGGTCAATTTTGGTATAATTTGTCTCGAAAGAGTGAAAATGGTAAAACGAAATAAGGCGTGTGGCCAAAAAACTACTAAATAACTGTTTTCTGGTAAAATCATTGGGGTGACGGGCTTACCCACCCTGACGGTCTTACCCGCATTTCCCCTACCAGTGAGAATTTCCACTTTGCTGTCACATCGTTGGGCCATCGTTGACAGCCCTGTGAAGCTGTACCGGTCGTCGTGTAGCGAATTATGATCTTGCACCAACGATAACCTCAATTTCGTCCATTCCGTCGAATGACAGCTCCTTGGAGATATGGTTTAATAGATTCTTCTCCCATCCATGCCATGTCGGGCAGAAGCTTGGTGATCGCGTTGCGCTTATCAACCGCCGCTGCTGCCGGAGGCTGCCTTCCCGCGGACAAACGACAGGTTCCCTTTGGCGATAATCTCTAAAGCTCGTTGACTCGGAATCCAACCAACTTGCTGCGCTGGTCGTTATGCTCCTCGCCCGAACAATGGGCAAACGCGGCTTTCACCCAAGGGACCCCTTTGTGGTCCCGGGAAGAAAAGCATGTTCGTCGTCCGTCGGCCGGCCGGTCGCGATGAAGACGGAACGGCGATGACGGCGACAGTCAGTGTGTGACGGCGAATCGATTGGATTCAGCAAATAAAAATTCATTAGTAGCAATAAATTACGGCGGTTTGCAGGGCGACCTCGTTTTCGCATTGAAGCCAAGAAGTGCATAGAGCCTTCCTCCGAGTTGACAACGAACAACGTCTTCAGTGCTCAGGGAGGATCCCTTACACCCTCTGTGTGGCGGGGGAGGAGAAATGGCACGAGATGCGTTCGTTCGTTCGTTGGAGCAACAACGACGACAACGACAGTGCCGTTTATGACAACTTACTGCCGCATTAGCAAATAGCCGTCTGTTTGTTGGTCGGCGGCTCGGCTCACAGCCATGCCGGCGATGCGTTGTAAGTCAATGATGTGGAAAATTTTTATGGGTACTTTAAAATGTGGCGAAGAATGACGAAGGCATACGCGAAGGATATATACCTAGGTAATCTGGTTCTTTCCTTGTTGGCCAAAAATTAGCTGTTGGCTGAATTGCCATTCAGCACTTCACATCTAAGCCGAACTTGAGCCCCACGGGTAGTTTGAAGTACTTACCAGGACCCAAGCTTCCAGGGGACTTAACACAACTTAAGGCGGTACTTGGGGAAACGTTAACCAACAGAGAATAGAGAGTACTCAATTTATGTACGGTCATCCGCCCCCTTCTCGAAGTCATCCATAACGGGCGTACCGCGTAGGTAAGGAAGAGAGAGAATAAGGGTTTCTTGGATCAATCGCAGCATTTCGTGGGATATTTCAAATTTCGCGATTAAGGCCCAATTTCGCGGATTTCGCGGCTTCCGCAAAATCGCGAATTTCCATTGTCCCTACGTTTGTTACAGACGGTGTTTGGTTAAGTGAATGGTAAATATGACTCATCTGTCCTGTAAATTCGAGTTAGTGGCACAAGATGTCAACAAACCTGTCTGATCAGGCACGTAGAAACAGTTTCACATTTATCATCTGTCTGTCAACTCGGTGATATGGCCGAGAGGTCCTTGCCTCTCAATCAGCGGACCAGTGTTCGATTCCAGTTCAATAATTTACTTATTCTAGTCTACACATACACAGCCATTCATTGAAAGAATCCTGAAAAATGATAGAATCGACTACTTCTACCATTTTTCTTGTCATTACTAATGCTTGCAATACATCGAAAATGAATTACAAGCATTAAAGCGGCCAGGCCTACTGTGCAGCGTTATAAATTCTACAATAAAATCATAAAGGCGAGGACATCTCGTACCAACCGTCCAGTTTTATATAGAAAGCCAAATACGTGAAAAATCGGTGGGGGTGACGTTGCTAAGAAGGTAAATGTCACCCCATAGTCCTTGAAATCCTGGGATGGAACACAGGAATTTGGTCCGTGTCCTGGCCCTTGTGCATAGGTTTAAGCGCCTTTGCTCGCTCTCTGAAATGATACAAAAGACTGATTTCTAGGAGTTGAGGAGCTGTGACGTAACAAAAACAAGTTACTTCGGGAAATCGCCATTGATGCAATATTGCCCTCCAGAAAATTCCAAGCTTTTCACTAATATCTTAAGTACAGTAGTGCACGGCGTCACTGTTGCCCATACAGCATGCCTTTACTCATTAAGTTTTTCCCCAACAGGGCTTCTTGTCCTCTTTCCAAATCAGCTGGCTTTCTGGTTCCGAAAATACTCCTTAGTTTCTATAGATTTTCGTCGTCTGCGTAATAAATCTGTATTCTGACCGCGAACGATTCGCGTTCCTTGCAATGGAATACGCCACACTCGCAACGGCCACTGGACCACATACTGATTTAATTTCATTTCCGCAGCTCGAATCCACTCGCGGCACAATCAAATACTTCACTTTACACGGCTTTTCTTCATCCTCAGATCCAAGTTTACGTGATATTCACTAAAGTCGTGAAAGATTTTCACCCGAATCATTTTTGAAGAATATTTTTTCTTCTATTTACTGTCTGGATGGCGTAGCGCATTAGTTAGTCCATTTTTCACTGTTCAAATTGAAGGTTACGCGGAATCGAAACAAACGTGACAACAAATGCAAAAAGCAGCTACACGCGCGCACAGTAGTATGGAAAAAAATAAATCCTCGCTCCAGTCGACTTTTTAGATCCCATTTAGGATGAACTGTACAAAATTTCAGCGCAATCGGTGAAACTATAATTTAGCGCAAGCGGTTTAAAGTTTGCATAGGATTTTCTATGGGAAAAGTTACACTTTCAGATAAAAATTCCCAGAGGTCGCCCCTTGTCTCCTTAATTCAAATCGATCGACGCTTTTTGTAGGAAAATCATTTATGAAACTTTTCTTCGAAGACCGCAAAACAATTGGATCTTGGTGGAAAAAGTTATTGATTTATTACCGAATAGTGATCCAACGAACGGCTTTTTGTTTTGTTTTATCAGCAGCACTGCTGCTGCCGTTGCTGCATGGGGTGGCGGGTGGCATCACCACCCCCAGAAACAGCAGCAGCCAAGGCAGCAGCTACAGTAGTTAGAAAGAACTTAGTCACTAGAGGACGTCTGACTTGCTCGACATCAAGAAACTGATTCAACGGTGTCACACAAAATTTGCTACATCTAGGCCCGCGGTCTGATTTACATATCCACTGTTTATCGTATGATATATCGGATGATCTTCATGTAGACAATAGATAATAAAACACCAATCATCAATCGCTACGTGGAGCGTGATCCGAGTATTCTCTTTCTAGCTCAGAGTTGAAGCCGCGAACCCTATTGCGATCCGTACCGCTAAGGTGTGAGCCATCTCACGTAGGGGAAGGTGGGGTAATATGCACCCCCTAAGCAAACGTCGTGAAATAACTAAAATTAAGATGATGTTATGGGTGTGTTGCGTTTTAAAAGATACCCGAGCAGAAGGGAATAGCAACAGCATAATAAAATGTGTTATTTTGGAAAAATAACTGAGTAGCGGAAAGAGTTATTTTCATGTTATTTACATAACATATCCTGTTATAAACTTGTCTGTCATAAGCGGCAAAACAACAAATATTATAACTAAAAAATGTTCCTGGAAGACCTGTTTAATAACATGTTTTGTTAGTTTCAATAACAACTTAATAACAGTGAATTTTGAAAATATTTCAATAACAAATTTAGATATGAATAAGTTATTGATAACAATCTGAAAACAAAATTTGCTTTTTCTTCTGTTGCGGATAAGAACTCCTCCAAAGTCCCATATGCATTCAATGGGATACGCAACAACAGGATCTGTTGTTAAATGTTTCATTCATAATTGGGACGCTACTGTTGTCGCAAGTGATTTCTTATCGAAAACAGAGAGAAACAATAGTTCTCGTTTATTTTCCAAACAACTTACGATGAAAAACTACCGTCGTTTTGAAACCCTTTATTAGTTGGTTCATTGTTTATAAGATTAATTTACATTATTACCTCATTGATTGACACATTCATCCTAGTTAACCTTTCAGGACGCGCGCCATTAAGCAACCGAAACTGCACCGCGCTCGCGTTGTTTACGTCGAGCGAAGTTTTTCAGTAGTGTTGTACTTTTTTCAACAGCGCGCGTGCTGAAGGGTTAATCTAAGTGGGCTCGATGCAGTGAAATCAATAAAAATAAAATGTCTAAAAATAATCAATGGAGTTCTTGATGACTTATTTTTTTTACATTTGTGTCGAAAATGTGTTGTTCGTCGTTGAATTCCACCAGTTGATCCAAAATGTTTCATAAAATGGCTAACACTCTCTATTTTCGTATTCATACCTACCTGAAACTGGGACAAAAAAACAGGTATACTTTTAAAAGTTCTTATAAAACAAAAGGCTGATAAGTTGGCACTGTAACGTAATGTCAGTAAGAAGAGGAACTGATGACAAAATAATATTTTCTCTTACAGTTCCTCACGGAATGCTGTGAACAACGAAAATCTCGAATGGTGTAGTTTTGATTGCAAAGCTAGTTATGTTGTAATATTAATGATCAAATATTTGTACTAGTCTCAATGACACAATAATAACTGAACTTGTGCTACAACAAAACATGTTATTGAAATGTAATTTAAAGAAAATATACCAAGAGCACGATCATAACAAAATAAGATTGCCCAACAGAACATGTTATGGAACGGTGATGACTTAATAAGTTAATAATAACAAACCGAGATATAAAAACAGGTTTTGTAATTCCGTTGTTATTATTTTGATATTTTCCTCTGCTCGGGTAGTTTAATACTTTGACTAAGAGGCTCTAACTTTTGGCCCGCGAGATATCACATTTACCTGATCAAATTAACAACATAAAAAAGTGTTACACTTTAGGTGCTGAAAAACTGTTGGGGGCAATACGCACCTTTAGGTGGGGCAAAACGACCTCTGGCATTTTCCGCTTTGACTCCATTCAACTATTTACGGCTGCAGTTGATGGTGAAGGAGGCGGATGGTAGTTAATGGGTTGATTTCATATAATCAGCGCACAATTGCTTAAATTCCGCGCGCATCAAATTAGACAATCTTTCCAAATGTGGAAAATCATCGATTTCCAAGCTTTTCATCCGAATATTCTAGTCATTCTTGGGCTTGAGCGGCTCAATATTACGTCTAGTTTGCTTGAATCGGAAGGAAACATCAATTGTATAACGAAATAGCGAGAAGGCATTTTGCCCCAGGGGTGCGTATTACCCCAGGATCCCCTAGCATGCACTCCTACTCAATCCGTTTCGCTCCTGGGATTTGGGGTTTTCAGAGAGTTTTGAGTGGTGCCATAAATTATGAAAAAAAAAACGCGAACGTAGCAATCTCCCTTTTTCTTGAGAGCAAGTATTAAAACATGCTGTCAGTGCTGTTTTCTGATGGGATTCCTATGGAATCATATTGCAGATTCGTACAAGTCGTTACATAATAACTTTATGTTCTTTTTCTTATTTTATGGAGGATACAGAAAAACTAAATTACGATGGGGAACTCGATCGGGTTGCATTGTTCGGCGAAAAAAAAAAAGAAAAGTGATGCGTGTTTGCGGCAGTTGCGATGAAAATCTCGGTCGCGTTGCATTGTTCGAAGGAAAAGTGAAAAGTGACAAGTGTTTGGCGCAGGTGCACATTGTCCTTCCTCGTGAAGTGATAAAAATGGATGCACGTTTGGTAGCAAACAGTATTGCAGAAAATTGAGTTAAGGAGTCGTTGCGGTCATCCGACGACATGGAACTGGGTGAGATCACTTCGAGTTTTTTTTCTTTACATACTAGAGTTGGGGTAATTTCGCAAATGCGTTTTCATGAGGACTCCTGGAGTCTGTAATATCTACAAATTTATCCTGTAGTTCTGTTGCAGGCCTAATATTGAAGCGATAAAAATGTTAGAAGAAAGTGATTGCAGTTCACAACAATAATTGAGCAAATTTCAAATAATTGGCTTAATTATCTCAACGGCTGTCGATCACAGGTAACACATGGGACTACTCTTAATAAAAAACATAATTCGAAAATAGCTATCTTCAAGCTTAGTTTATTCTCCGTATACTCTAAGTTAAAGTGACCAGATGATCGGAGCTCCAAGGAGCTGTAAGGTGAAATTATATTTTTTTTTTTGATTTTGTTAACGAATACGTTTTTTTTTGTTCGTAGAATACGAAGCACTCATTTCTTCTACCAAGCATATCTTTCTGCGTTGTGAGCTTCGCAGAAGTGGGACAAACTCATAAACATTTTTTCTACAGTCTTCAAATGAAACCTGATAATTAAATGATGTCAAAAATGGTTTTAATATTGCAACTCTCAACTGCTTTCAAAATTAAAATTAAGGTGGTTCAAACTTAGTACACAACTGAAACAAAAACCGTTTATTACAGCATTTTTGGCTGACAAGCATGACGTAAACTCTACAATTTTTTGAGATTATTATTACCCTAAAAGTGCCTGAAAATGTTAACCAATCTAGCTTCTGCTTGTCCAATTTTGTCATTTGCCTACTATTTCCTTAAGTAGCTCGGATGCTTCTCTGTCAACATTGATTAACTTATTGGATGAATTTAATTTACGAGCGTACTCGTTTGAACCGCCTGCCAGTCAATGAAGGTTTTGATATTCACCCATTTGAAAAAAATAACACATTCAAAATAAATATCCGATAAAAGTTTACTGGGTATGGAAAGATTTTAACTTCGGGCAACGATTTCCCACCAGATTTTTCGTCTAACTGTGCGCAGTGCGCACTTGCATAGTAATAAAAGTAGTTTTCTGCCCTGAAGTTTGAACTTGAGACAGTTTCGTTTACTACTTTTGTAATTGTACCACAGACGTTTGTGATTGTACTCTTGTCACTCTCTTTTTTTTTCTTTCTGTATTAACGAGATTTTTAGCCCTGGGCTAGTTCATCTCGGGACCCACGCTTTACTTCCCTTCCGAAGGAAGAACTCACATTTTGTGAGTTTGTCGGGAGTAGGATTCGATCCCAGGTCCTCGGCGTGATAGTCAAGTGTTCTAACCATCACTCCAGGTCCGCTCCACATTGTCACTCTCTATTTTCTTCACCGAACTGTAAAATGATGCTGCCTAACTGTACATAAAAATCAACCAAATATTCGAATTTTTTTCTTCAAAAATAAAAAAAAATGCTGGGACTGCTATCGCTCGATTAAAGGCAGACAATTAAACGTTCCATAATAAATACAAAATTTCCCATAAATAATTCGAAAAGTCCCAGTGAAGAAACAGGGGTGTAAGCAGTTATAAATTACAAAAGTTCCATAAACAAATAAAAAAATGCATAAATAAATCAAAAGTTTCCATAAATAATTGATTTTCGAGCAATTAAAAAAGTCAAAAATGCAATGAATAAATCAACTGTTGCAATAAAAAAGCCATTTTTCCCACCAAATAACTTCGAATTTTCCATAAATAAATCCGATTTTTCCATAATAAATTAGAAAATTCACAATAAAAAAATATTGAATAAGCAATAAAAAAATTAAAAAAATGCAATAAAAAATGACTAAATTTCCCATGAAAAACAAATGCAGGAAAGTATGAGGCAGTGAAATGCTGAATCGCACTTATATGACTGTAACGACTGAAAAGCCTGCCTAACTATGATTGCAATTTACCGAGCAATAGCTTGCTGTCCGAACTCGCTATCGCTCGTCGGACCTAAAAAAGGGATAACATCTATGTTTGCATTATACCGGGCAAATTCTTGGATCTGTGGTTTGCCTAGAACTGAAACGATGCAGTTGCGGTGCATCGGATATCGGAAACTTCGGCGGCCTTCTGCCGCCTCAGTTCCTCAATCCTCTATGCGGCTTCGCCGCATGGTCTATGTATTTTTTTGGTTCAAAATTCATTTACGTTTATTGCTTGTTTTTTGACATTTATTGATAATTTATTTTTTATTTATTGCACTTTTTAAATTATTTATTGCTTTTTCGATATTTTTTTATTGTGAATTTTCTAATTTATTATGGAAAAATCGGATTTATTTATGGAAAATTCGAAGTTATTTGGTGGGAAAAATGGCTTTTTTTATTGCAACAGTTGATTTATTCATTGCATTTTTGACTTTTTTAATTGCTCAAAAATCAATTATTTATGGAAACTTTTGATTTATTTATGCATTTTTTTATTTGTTTATGGAACTTTTGTAATTTATGATTGCTTACACCCCTGCTTCTTCACTGGCACTTTTGGAATTATTTATGAAGAATGATCACTTTCTTATGAGTCGTTTATATTTTAGCCTCGATTAAAAAAGCTTTCAACAGATCAAACTTTACTGTAACCCAGAATCTTCATGTACTTTCTCGCAAAAATCTTTCAGTTTTTGAACTCTGATGTTGAAAGTTCCGTTAATATGTTTGATGTGATTTGTGCTCTGTACAAAACCAATTTGACTATTTTGGCTTTGAAGTTAGTACAATATTTTGAAGGCTTGTTGATTTTATTTTAAACGCGGGACATTTTTACGATTTGAAATGAACGCGGGACATTTCGCGGGACATAATTTGTCGCGGGACTTTTGGTCAAAATGCGGGACTGTCCCGCGAAACGCGGGATGTCTGGTCACTTTACTCTAAGTTCAATACTGTGGGAAACGCGCGACTATTTCCATGAGTCGGTCGGTTTTCCCGGTACGGTGATGGGGACGCGAATATTGAATGCGAAATCAGAAGCGCGCAATAACAGTCGTGGGAAAGTGCGTTTAATATAGAACGATCGTTGACGTATGTGCATTACCCTTACTATCGCGACCAAATAAATCATAATCGGGATGTAGACCATGTCGTGTATTTTCATATAACTACCGTCGTTGGGGGTGAGAATGGGTCAAAAAAGGATACTCAAAGATTGTTTGTTAAATAGTAAATGCAATTGAAGTCGGAATAACTTTTTATTTGGTATGTATACTCTCCTATGTGGTAATGATAGTTTAGCAAGAAAGTATCACGTTATATGAATTGCTTACTAAACTACAAATGATTGAAAATTGACCCAATCTCACCCCTTAGAGGGGGTGAGAATGGGTCAAAGTATTCGAAATCACCTATCTAAGAATATAAGTTAATTTTATTGATCATATCTAGTAAACCTACTTAAAACACAATGTTATCATGACGAATAAAAACTTAGGTAATTTTAAAAGATGACTAATCCACCTAAAAGGGCTAATACAACCGAAAAATGGTTGAAATTTGATAAAATAACGTTTGTATACTGAATCATCATTTTTAGCCATCATAATCATCCTCATTAAGAGTTGAAACATCCATCAGAGGAGGGGGGATTACAATGAGGGAGGGGCGCATTGAAAGGTTTATTGTAAAAAAAAAACATGATAGTTTTAGTATACTGCATAAGAAATGTTTAACCAAACCCTCCGTTATAAACTCTTATGTACATGATCATTGGCCTCTATATTGCTAAAGCAAATCACTCCATCTCAAGATAGAGGGTCGTTCAAATATTATGTTAAGTCTATTTTGTGAGCTTACGATATTGCAGTACACTAAAGATTAGCTGATGATTAGAGGAGCTGTCCAAATGCATGGGTGTATTGTTATAAATTGTTATAGGCACTAAACGTATTAACACACTCGTTTGACACTTCTCAACATATTTTTGAAAGAAAGCGTGCTTTTATGAAGATACGGTGAACATGGCACCACTCTAACGTCAAATGGGGACTGGATAACAAGTTGAATTTTTAGTTAAGGTTATGTGCACTCGATAACTTGCTTGACCCAATCTCACCCCCATTCTTAATATTTAGACATAGGGTCGAAAATATTGAGTTTTTAAATAAAAAGAGCAATGACAGCCCGCTTTTTTCATTACATCAACCAGGTAATACCTACAGCTAACCACTTATAACAAAATTTATGGTTAGGTACTTGTGTTAAACATTACGAAGGAGACATTTTTTTAGAGTGATTTACTAGTAGTTTCATCATATAAGTTTAGCCACAAATTTAACAAAAAACGATTATTGCAAAACATCTTATACTGCATCATGACGTGTAAAAACATCTCCTCTTTGAAATAATATAAAGTTTTCAATATAAATTAGCGATAGTTGATGAGCTATTTCAAATTTCATGTTTCTCCGTATTGACCCAATCTCACCCCCCCAGACCCATTGTCACCCTCATCGACGGTAGTGGATCCAAAATCCACACCTTACTGTACCCTACTAACAAATACTCCTTCCCGAGACAACTGTGGGGATGCTGTGGATTCCACGGTTTCTAGTGACAATGGTTGTCGAACTAACATTCCTTCCCATTTCGCGATGACCGTAAGGACGTGGCCGGTGCCGTTATTGGCTTTAAAATATTGAACTCTCCAATTGTGCACATTGAGAGTGTGTAGCTAGTCCCAAGCACCATTCATTGGATCTCTGTGCAACTTCGATTGTTCTGGTCAATCACGGAGTAGCAACTGCGATGTGTACGGTTATCTTTGCTTTGCACCTCTCGGATCTTCTCATAAGGGCCCATATAGCCGAGGCGGTAAACGCACGGGTATTTAGCATGACCATGCTGAAGGTGACGGGTTCGATTCCCGGTCGGTCCAGGATCTTTTCGTAAAGGAAATTTCCTTGACTTCCTTGGGCATAGAGTATCTTCGTGCCTGCCACACGATATACGCATGCAAAATGGTCATTGGCAGAGGAAGCTCTCAGTTAATAACTGTGGAAGTGCCCATATAACACTAAGCTGAGAAGCAGGCTTTGTGCCAATGAGGACGTTACGCCAAGAAGAGAGAGAGATCTCTCGGATCTTCGAAGTTCGCTACCGTTGCATCCGCTTTTTCCAGGCTTCCTTGACTTTTCTTCTCGAGTCCTTTCCCCGGTTTCATCTGCTCCGATTCCGTCGTCGTCTTTGTTCCGCTTTTTGAGCTTCCCACTTTACGCCTCCGACAGCTTGTTCCAGCTCCTTTTCACCATTTGCCGCTCCTGAGTTCCGCTTCAGCTTCTCATCCATCTCCGTTCGCATTTTGGCGGGTTTCCTCTGCTGTGCTTCTTCTTCGGCGACCTTCTTCACCATCTGCGCCTGCTCGAACTCGAGTTCCATCTCCCGCTTCTCTTTCTCCAGCTGCTGGCGAATCTCGAACAGCTGCTTCATCTCCAGAAGTTTCCGGTGCAAAATCTTCTCCTCCATTTTCCGCTTCTGCTTCGCCTTCTCAGCTTCGAGCTCTTTCAGCCCCTCTTGCACTTCAGCAGTAAAAACGCCTTCGCTATCACTTTCGATGCACTTCTGACAGCATCAAGAAACGTCCTTGACATCTGCTGTGACGCCAACACAGCCGAAGTGATACCACCGCTGACAGCATTCACATAATACCATTTGCGATTCCTCATTATCCGGACGACCGCAAGCCTCGTATATAAAGTCTGCGTTCATGGATAAATTTGATGGAATTCTACGGTTTGGAAAGAAGTTGAAACTATGCGTTTCATTTTCGTATAACAGGATGATGACCTTAAAAGACCTCAAACATGAACGAGGATGAAAGCTTATCAAGAAAATAGCCGTTAATTTAGTCATGAATTTTCGTTGAAACTTTTCAAATCCTTCGCTAGATTTTCCTATTTTACAAAGCTTGAAGTTTGCAATTGCATAATCAATTTTCCTCATAAAACATTCCAAACATGAATAACCTTTCATCAACCTGATCGTCGCTAAGACAAGACAACTAGCTTTCTACTGCCATTCTTTATCAAACATTTTCCCATATACCAAGCACACATAGCACCCTACAATTCCATGCATTATTATCGACATACACTTCCTAATTGCACAGAACCATCAACATTCCAGTCCATGAGACGGGATGGATGGATGGATGGAAGGCCATTAGGTGCGGGAATCGGTGGTCGACATCAATCAGTCGCCTCGGCTTTCTCTATGGCAGCTGATGATGGAGCAAAACCATGACGACGCAGCATTCAGCGCGATCGACTGACTAAGGAACAAACGTTCTAAGTAGGTAGGTTGCAGACTCTTACCACGAGCAAACGAGGAGCAGTTACGACGTCGGGTCATATCGACCACGATGAGAAATGGCTTTTCGGTCAGATGACTCCTTCGAAGCGCACCGTACATAGTCGGGATTCGCTGTGAGTACGATACGGGTTGATGCCAAAAACGGAAAAGAGAAATTATTTCACGGTGGATTAACTTTATGATAGATGCACTTTTAATTGAAAGTACTTCTAATTGATGGTATGGGGCATAGAATTGCACATATTTCATGAACTTGATCCCAGGTGCCAAACCGACAGCAGTGGAGACATGGCTTTTGATGATGCGATTTCAAAGATAAATTTGTAACAGACAGCATTGATGACGGAGCTGTATTTGCAATGGAATTGTAGAATGTTTTACCGACCAAAAAAGAACAAATGGCGATAAGCGCATGGGGAATCTTGATGAATTCAAATATCACTTGAGTTTGTACAGGTATACCACGATTTAGTGGACACTCGATTTATAGACCCTCGATTTTATGTAAATTTTACCTCGATTATGTGTGTAATCAATGATAATATTTAATATCCAATCAGTTTTAAAACTTGCAGTTTGTATTATAATGACTTATAATGCAGGGGTTTCCCTGGTTGAGCGGAGCACTTCATATCAATAAATTGTTTTGTGGAGCACCCATAATAGCGCCAAAGTATACCTCATCACATACTTAGTTTTATATATTTACCTTAATCTCATACACTGAAGTTTTTTACGCGGTTTTTACCGCGTTATTTAAAAAAAAACTCCGTAAAAACCGCGTAATTTAACCCTCAAACGGATACATGGGGTCCATTGGACCCCAGAGCTACTTTGAAGTTGTCGCAAACAAGTTTGGATTGATATATCGGCCCCATTTTTACAGTACCTTTAAACTACACCGCAATGAGTTGTTTGTGCAAAAATACCAATAGGTGAACCGGGCGACTTTGTACCCCTGGGGTCCATTGGACCCCATGGTACAAATGATTGTAACTTTTGATCATGACTTCCTAGAATAATGCTGTCTTCGACAAAATTGTTCTACATACCAAGGACAATCTTATGATAAATTGATTGAATCAAAATTAGCCCAATAGATGACGCTAGTGTGTACTCAAATTACGAATTAAAAGCTTGAATATCTTGATATTATAAATGCATAGAATGTTCGTGTCTTCGGCAAAAGTGTTAAATACACCAAAATCTATTTCATAACACAAATTATGCTAATGTTTTTCTGCGAGCTGGCACTAACAGATACATATTCACTCAACATCCCAGACACCCTGCACGACAAACGTCCTCAAAAAAGTAAACTTCTTTTGGGGTGAATGTCTTGATGCAATACATATAATGACAAACAATACCAATACAGGTCGGACTCGATTATCCGGAGACTCGATTATCCGGAGACTCGATTATCCGGGGTTCGATTATCCGGAATTTTAGACTCGATTATCCGGAGAATTTTTATAAAGATTTATTTTTATATTGTGATGCATAAATTTGAAATTATTTAGTATTTGTATTAAAATAGGGCATGGAACTATTTGGGCAGAGGGACCTATTTTGTTCACTTGTCGCTGAGCATGACTCGGTACTCGTGTTCTAAAAATGAAGTCAATCGGTTCAAAATTAACTGAGTTATAGCAGCAACTGCCCAAAATAGGTCCCCCTGCAAAAATGGTCCCAGACCCTACTATGCTGACCTGATTTTGTGGGCTTTCTGGCCCGATTATGTTTAACATTAAAGTGTTTTACACTAGACATTACCATTTCACAATCAATTTTAACGACAGTTGATATATTTTGGCATCATATACAAATTACGTAACAAACAAATCTCGCGTTATATTTAAAAAGGGCCAAACAATTTTTAATTTTATTTCAGCGAAAAATTTGATGCAATGGATGGTTTACGGCATCCTTTGAAAACAGACGCAAATCAAGGAATTTTTCAAAGAATACATGCATGGATACCTTCGGATATTACTTCTGCGAATCCTCCAGAATTTCCAAGGGCATATGCTCCAGAGATTTTGTTCAATGATGGATTACCGGTAAAAACTCCGAGTAGTTGAAAGCTTCTAAGTTTGATGAATTCGGTGTCCGGCCATTTGCCCAAATGTCGTTTGGCCGAATGCCGTTTGGCCAAATCATGATCAAAAGAATTCAGAGGATGTTTTTGACACTCTAACTGCCAATATGATCATCAGAAGTATTTCCTTCTTTTAATCATAGGCTATTCTTTATAGTTTTGATATTCAGGAATTAGTTGGCGTTGAAACTGTCAATATTTTCCCTTCTTTGAATCAATGGCTGTTCTTTAGAGTTATACTGAGACGGCGGACATTGGTATGGCCACTTAAGTTCATCATTCATTTTTCGACCAAAGGGCATGGCCAATCGACTTTTTCGGCCCAATGGCGTTCGGCCAAATGACTCAGAACCGAGGTATTCCTCTTGCTATTACAGGGTATTTCTCCTAGAATTTCGTCTGGAATTCCTTCAATTCTCCTGGGATATCTTCAGAAATTTCTTCTTCAAATTCTTCCCGAGGAGTTTTAACAAAAAATGCTCCAGGAATTTTTGTTGGGATTGCATTAGGAATTTCTACTGGTATTCATTCACGGATTTCTCCTCCGAAGAATCTCTATGTATTCCTCCTAGGATTTATCGTGAAATTTTACCTTAATTTTAACCACCAGAGATTCATCTATGTATTTTCTAAGAACTTGCAATTCTTGGAAAGATTTCACCAAGGATTTCTCTGAAGTTTCCTCTAGAATTTTCTATTGATATTCCACCAGAAGCCCTTTAGGAGGAGAAGTCCCAAAACTACTGCCGGTATTTCTCTAAAGATTCTTCCATGAATTTATTTTCCTTAAATATTGCTGTGTGCATTCAAAATGCAAATATCAAATGCGGGAGCACCAAATGCGGTAAGATTTTCTAACAAGTAACCCGATGTCAGTGGGAGCTTTCGAATCCTAGGTTAGCGGTGATATTGGCTATGGTTGCTACGTTGCCTTTGGTAACATGTGTTACCGCGTTTGAAGCGCATTTGGGCACCTTTTGCATCTTGAACGCACACAGCAATATCTGCAGAAACTTTTGGATTTCTTCAGAAATTCTTCTAGACATTCCTCAGGATATTTTTCTTGGATTCCTCTTGGGATTTCTCAAGAGATTTTTAAAGAAATGTTTTATGAATTACAGTGATTTCTGTAGTGATTCAGGAACCTTTTTCAAAATTCGTTCAGTGACTCCTCTAGGGATTCCTTCAATAATTTCTGTAGTGGCAAATCTAGGAATTCTTTTAGAGATTTCTACAAGGATCCCTCTACCGAGATTTTGACGATTTTTGTATAAAGCGTGTTTTTACGAAATTATCACTCCCAGTACAACGTGTGGTAACAGCAGAGGCTGTTTCTGGATTAGAAACGTTCAGTCTGCGCAACCTCTGGTTAGAAGACGGTTTAGTCGTAATGTCTTTCAAAATAATGCGGAAAGGAAACGGAAACGGATCCTGTTCAGGTAGTATGAGTCAAACTTGTTGATAAGAAATGAGAAATGTTATTTGTAATGGTTATTTTTATTCGCTTAATTTTATGATTCAAGTTGTAGAAACCCGTTACACTTCACCTACCTACTGTCTGTTTGTCGGGACGCTAAAATGATAAGAGAAGGCTGTGTTGTAGTAGATATATTTTGCCAACATTGCCAACAAAAGTTAGAAACAGCAAAAGTAATTTTTTTTACTTTTATAATAATTCCATCGATGATTGCTCAGGGATTCTCATACGGATACTTTCAGGAATTTCTTCCGGAATTTCTGAAGGAAATCCCAGGAGGATTTTTTCAAAAAATAATTCAGTGATTCTTGCCAAGGTTCCTCCAGGGCTTTATCTAGGAAATCCATTTATCCTCCATTTTTTTTTTCAGGAATTCCTACAGGGATTGTTTTAGGAACTCTACCAGCGATTGAACTAAAATTTAATAGAAGGTTCCTCCCGGTATACCTCCTGGAATTCCTCCCATGAAACAAGAATTTCCCCTGGTAGTCCTCCAGGAATTGCTTCCGGGATTCCTCTAAGACATAAAATTTAAATGCTAACTAGCACCGCTATGCCTGGGTTGTGTGACGTCAAAATCGTTTGGTACACTCTAAATTTACAATAAAAAAAATAATAAGCATCCCGATGTACGACAGATATACACTTCACATTAGACTGGGTCAACAAAGTCGATTTTTTGGAACAAAGCTTTTTCGATTCCTTTTAGCGTCCAACAACTGTGCAAAATTTGGGAGCGATTGGTTGCTTCCCCGTATTCTGCATAGCGATTGAAATTTGTATGAAATTTAGTATGGGAAAATGTGCTTTTTATGAATTTTTCTCATAAATTGAATTTTTTGTCCAAAACGGTCTAACTAATGACGTTAAAGTATAGCCTATGACATGCCGAAAAACTTTGCCGAAGACCGCAAAGTGATCCGACACTTGTGAAAAAAGTTATAACGATCAGATTGCCCGGTGGTGCTTAACATTTAACATGTAAAGGAATAACATCAATAATAAAATCTCAATTTTTGGCCTAAGTTACCAAGCGAATAACTTTTTTCACAAGCGTCGGAACATTTTGCGGTCTTTGGCAAAGTTTTTCGGCATAACCTAGGTTATACTTTAACGTCATTAGTTACAAGGTATTAAACAAAAGAATTCAACTAATGAGTAAATTGCAAAAAAGTACGATTTCCCGAACTAATTTCCATGCAAATTTCAATCGCAATGCGGGGACGCAACCAATCGCTTCCAAATTTTGCACAATTGTTTTGGACGCTAATACAGATTGAAAAAGCTTTGTTCCGGGTTGATGCGATCAAATTTTAATTTTCTCCATACAACGTTGACCCACTCTACTGCACATGCTCATTAGCGCCACATAATGGCAGAGTTCCGAATTAAATGGCTCATCAACTGTGAATGTTCAACCTACCGAACAACTCCAAAGATACCATCTTTCTAAGTTATCAGGATCTTGAGATATTTGAGATGTAATATTTGTATGCTCACTATACAGACATCTCCTTGTGATGAAGTATCAAAGCAAACGATTTAGCATCTGTAAGCCCTTGCCCAAGCAAACAACTTTGCCAAAGACACCAACTCTTAGTAGTCAGGATCTTGCGATTTATGAGATGTTAATTTCTTCAGTGTTACTTCTGCACGCGAAAAAATCCGTTCCCATAAGCGTGAACAAAATATCACAATATACAGAACACAACGTTTGTCCGAATCTGTGATCATGTTCCTGTAAACGTGATTCCTTTCATCTAATATACATGAAAGATGTCACAAAACCTGGAACACAGTTCGTATACGTGCTAGATGGCATCACCCGTTTCGTAACGCTTCCAAAAACTGGAACTGGAATCACGATCTTAAAAGATGGAATAACCCTTTTCGTGATTTTGTTTCCGAAACAGGAACTGCGTTCACGCGCGCTGTCAACGCGCTGTGCGTGCGGGTAAACAAACTGTGGTTAGAAATCTCCAAGCGATAAACCTGTTCTGTAGATCGGTGGTTCATTCAGTTTACTTAGTGAAACATAGGTGAAATAAGTGATTCGGATTATCTACTTTTGGATTAATTTACCTTGGTGCTCGATATTTTTCTGGTAAGTTCCAAATTACAATGCAAATGCTGGTGCCGCTGACGCATGACAGATTTTTGTGCGGTTTACTCCGGAAAATACTACGCGTTCTACGAAAATGTAAGCATCTAGTTTGTGAAAATCCCTCATTTTAACCAGCTTGAAATTATCGAATTAGTCCGATGAATAATATCCGGTGTTTATGAATAATTCGAGATGTTCAGCAAATAAATGTAAAACCAAAAAGTTATGAAGTTGTACGCCCAGTAAAAGCGAACCATGAACTAGTTTGCCGTCCCATGACAATAATCACGGTTATTGGAACGCAATCGTAAACAAAGCTTCAAATCCCGTGAACAAAATCGCGATAATCAGAACAAAAATCCCGTTTTCGAGATGTTTGTTCAGCTGCGCAGGCGTTACGAATATATTACGGAACATAGTTCCCGGTGCCGTGATTTATGTTCATGGTGTATATTCGTAAAGCGAAAACTTGCTTGTTCCAGAAATCGTGACTGGATGTTGACAATTTCTGGAACGGTTTTATTTGCGTGTGTTTGTCTGTGATGTCTCTTTAGGTTCATTCAGATAATACGAAACGCAAAATTTGAATTTTTTTTTATTTTTTTTATTTGAAAATTTTAGAACGCTCTTTGTATGGGAAATTGTATAAAGCGTAACACAGCGCTTGACCCACCTCGCTCCTCCTATCGTTACGTAATATTTGAACGACCCCTTTTGAGCCGCAGGACATGTGTGTCTACCCATCTACAGAAGTGCGATTTACCCTATTGTTTTGAGCGTCTTGTACGCTTGCTAGGTACGTTTCATCCTATTGATTGGGAGCATTTTGGAATGCTTCCTAGTGCTACCTAGCGGTATTTTTGTACTAAATTGTTTATCACTAGATAGGCCTTGACATACCTAACATCTTTACTGAAAACATCACCCTTTTAAAAAGTAAGGATCACGAGATATACGAAAATATATGTTGGGGTCCAATGGATCCCAGGGTCCCAAAACGGACCTTCATTTAAGGTATTTCATAAAAAGATCATGATAATGCTTCGGCAGATTACTGACAAGATGTGTGATAAATTATGTCCAGTGCTGTCATGGTAAAATCAGAGTAAGTTAGTCATGGTTCCCCGATTTCAGCGGCCCTTTAAGGAATCTCTGAAGGAACTGCTTGAACAATTCCTAAAAGAACTGCTGGAACAACTTTTCACGAAATCCCTGCTGAAACTTAAAAAGAATTTCTAGGAATATTGAAAAAGTCTGTAAAGATATTTCCAAAGGCAAGAATATCTTCCAGCCTTTCCATAAGAATCCTCATAAGAATCTCTGAAGAAAACTGTGCAAAAATTTCTGAAGGAGTCCTTGGAGGATTTTCTAAGACTTTTTTAAGAAATCATTGATGCAATGTCTTAAAATAATATTTAAAGAAATGTGAAGAAATATTAGGAGTTCCTACAATAATCTCGTGTACAATTCCTAAAGCAATCCTTGGACGAAAATCTATTTTCTAGCTTCTGAGAAAATTTTGAAGAAGTTCTGAATTACTGATTCTGTATTACGTGAATCATTTTCTAAATAAAATCCATGCAGTATTTTTGAGAATGTTCATAGAAGATTTTCTAGATGAATACCTTGAAAAATTTCTGAATGAATCTCTATGAAAAAAAAAATCTGAAAAAATCGTAGATAAATTTCTGGAACAATTTTTGAAAGACTTGTTGAAAGGTATTCTTGAATTGTTTTCTAAAGAAATCCAAGCAACATTTTTGGAAGCTATCCGTGCAAAACTTGCTTTAGGAGTTCTTGGAGACATTTCCGGAGGACATTCTAAAAGCTGATGGAATCTAAGATTTTGTGAAAGAATTTCTCACTGAGTTTCTTCAGGATTTCCTGGGTGATTTTTTAAATAAATCTGCGGAAATTTTTTCAAAGTAATCCTTGGACAAATTTGTAACGAAACCTCTAGAGAAAAATATGGAGAAACTTCTGAAGAAATTATAAGTCGAATTTCTAATAAAAGCCATGGGAGATTTTCTGAAAGAATCCCTCCAGAAAATTGCGAAGGAACCCCTAGAGTAGTTTAAGTAACACAAGTACACATTTTTGAAGGAACTTTTGAAATATTTTCTGAAAAACTCTGAAATAGTTTCTGCAGGCATCGCTGAAAGTTTTATTGATGAAATCTGTGAAGGAATTTCTGAACGAATTTCTTAAAGAATCCATGGAGGAATTTCTGCTCAAATTCATGATTTTTTTTTGGAAAAAAACAGAGGAATATCAAAAGAAAATCATGCAAGATGCTTTGAAAAAATCTTTGTGAAATTTGTGGAATAGAAGGAATTTCAAAAAAGTCCCTGAATAAATTTTTCGAATGAATCGATGGAAGGTTTTTGGAAAGAATCCGTGAGGAAATTTTTGGCCGAATATTCGGACAAACTTCCGAAAGATTTTTTTTAGAAAGATTTTGTAGAAGAATTTCTGAAGAAATTGTTGGTATCTTTTCTAAAGGAATCTCCGATAGATCCTCAAAACGAATACCTAAAGGAATTTCTGAAGTGGTTTTTCATACAATCCAATTGTAAAAAATCATGAAGGAATTGTTGAAGTAATTCATGCCAGATTTCGTGAAAGAATTCTTTGTGTCACTTCTGAAGAAACACACGGAAGATTTCGTCGTATTGAAGTTGAGAATTCTGGGTTTACATACTTTTATCAAAACCACAGAATTACAACAAAAGGCGACCGAGCAGATAGCGGTACAAACCTACACTACTCGTACAGAAAATTCGTTCGGCAAATGCAGCACAACCTCTATCAAGTGCTTGTCATGAATTTCTAAATTTCCGAAGGAACAATGATAGATATTGCCCTCTACTGGCATTTTACTAGAGTTGCTGGTATGTCTGAAACATACTGGAAAAACTTGCAATTAGAAGTCACGAAGGCTAATTGACAAATTGAGAGATGAAATTTGTGAAAAAAATCGCGTTCTGGTGGGATTTGAACCCACGACTCCGTATTCGCTTGACCGGCGCTTTCCAAGTAAGGCACAGAACAGATAACGATTCTGCGGAATAGAAAGCCAAACTGACTTCTAAGTCACACCGTGAACACTCCTTTTTCACAAGCCCATCTCTCTTCCGACTTAGAAATTTCAGAAGAGTACCCTTGAGGAATTTATGAAGCGATTCGTAAAAGAATTCTAGAGTAAATCCTTGGAGACATTTTCAAAGGAATCCATAAAGGAAATTCAAAACTTTCTGAGTTTTTTGGGACATTTAAGCGAATAACGTTATTGTGTATGTCCATTGCTCAAAATATTGTTTTTATATGTTTTACTACATTTCGGTATACAAAATAAATGAAAAAAAAGGCTTCAATTTTATGTAAAATTATATTTTATAGACATTTTGGAAATTGAGATGTCCACTTAATCGAGGTATAGCTTTATTACTAAACATATGGTTTCACTCAATTTCGAAGAAGTTAATAGTACAGGACAAGACCATGATAACCAATTTTCTCATCAATACCAGCCATCACACACAATGCACATCTGGTTGCTCAGCCCTTCAGCCAAATCAATTGAACCCGGAACCGCGAACCGTTGGTAAATCCAATAAATCACAAATCCTCAAAACCCTCAAATGTCACTCCGGGCGATCGCGTGACCTCCCAGCGAACCGAACCCCAAACACAATCGGTAGGTACTTGCGGTTTGTAATTGAATTGCGATTTTTACGACCTTCCCAATACACGATTCCGCGTCCGCCGTCGATGATGAACGGGAATGGCAATGGCGCAGGCAGAGCCCACCAACCGACAGGAGGTCATAAATGGGTCGGTGGCCACTCGTCATAATGCATAGGAGGATTCCATTCTCGGTGTGGTGATCGGTGATCGCTCGCCCTTTGGCGGTCCTTCTTCGCCTCCGAAGTGTGAAATACTGTGTCGGATATAATGGGGTCTTCTCCGGCCGGACGGAGGGAGACCCATAACGGAGCCACAGAGAGAGACCATTATGCGGACCAAGCCGAAGCGGACATTTATGACCCAAAAAGCGCTGATGCTAGGTTTTTCTGACCGCTACGACCGCCGCGCACGGTTGATGGGAAAAGGTCATTCCCCGATCTTTTTTGCTGGTTCGTGTACAGTACACTACAGGCCACAGAGCTGACGTCAGCCCAATAATGGTTTATTAATTAAGTGCACTTTTATGGCCCTCTGGATTGGCGTGGTCCTGGGGTCCGCAAGTGCAAGTGTGCAAGACGAGTCCGATCAAACTTCTTAAATCCTCTCAAGCTAATGGACAAACATCGGTAAATCGTGTTTTTTCGGGTAATTAAATTTGGGCGTTTTTCTCCTGTTGGTTGGTTGGTGGAGTTAAGAGCGTTGGTTGTTTACCCGAAATGTCATAACGTCACATGATTTATGACAGATATGCAGAAGGCGCTGCACTGATGCGACACCCATCAAGAGCTCAATCGGCGGACGACGAAGGATGATGACTTGTTTTTATCACCTGAGTTAATTGTTTTGCATCTTTTTGCCTTTCTCGTACACTAAGTGTACTGGAAAGGCTATATGTTCACTCCAAAAATGGCTTTTTGATAGAAGGCCCGGAGGGTCGAGTCACATATACCAATCGACTCAGCTCGACGAATTGAGGTGATGTCTGTGTGTGTGTATGTATGTGTGTGTGTGTGTATGTGTGTGTGTGAGTATGTGTGTGTACAAAATAAACTCACATCACTTTTTGGCAGTAAACCTCAACCGATTTTTATGACCGACGGTTCATTCGACGCGGAATCTGGTCCCATTGTTTCCTATTGAAAATGGTTCGGATCGGTTCAGCCGTTCCGGAGTTATGGCCATTTAGGTGTTCCGGATCGGTACCCCAGAGAGGGGCCAGATATGAAAATGCTACAAAACCATGCATGCGACATATCAGACCGCGGCTTTTTCGATAACCTGACGAACGGAAAGCAGGAAAATACTCTCAGTCCATATCTGAACCTGTAGTATTCCGGAATCGGTTCCGGATGTCCCGCCGGAGGTTGCCAAATATAAAAGTGAGCCAAATCCATGCATGCGACACATCAAATAGCGGCTTTTTCGATAACCTGACGAACAGTGAGCAGGAAAATAATTTTTGACCCAGCAGAGACTACTGGTAGTGTTCCGGAACCGGTTCCGGGTGCCCCGCCGGAAGTGGCCAAATATAAAATTGAACCAAACCCATGCATGCGACACTTCAAATCACGTCTCTATAGATAACCTGATGAACGGTTAGCAATAAAATGGAATCAAACTATATATAGGAAAACCAGTAGTATTCCGGAACTGGTTCCGTGTGTTCCGCCGGAAGTGGTCAAATAAAGATGGGAACCAAACCCATGCATGCGGCACATTAAAAAGCAGCTTTTTCAATAACCTGAAGAACGGTAAGCAGGAAAATAGCTTTAGATCACAGCAGAGACTACCGGTAGTGTTCCGGAACCGGATCCGTGTGTCCCGCCGGAACTGGTCAAATGTAGATAGGAAACAAACCCATGCATACGACACATTAAATTGCAGCTTTTCCGATAACCTGAAAAACGGTAAGCAGGAAAATAGCCTTTAATCACAGCGAGACTACCGGTTGTGTTCCGGAACCGGCTCCGAACGTCCCGCCGGAAGTAGTCCAATATAAAAGTGAACCAAACCCTTGACCAAACCCATGCATGCGACACATCAAATAGCGGCTTTTTCGGTAACCTGGTGAACAGTAAGCAGGAAAATAGCCAGCAGAGACTACCGGTAGTGCTGTAGATCCAGTTCCTTATGTCCCGCTGGAAGTGGTCAAATGTAAAAGTGAACCAAATCCATACATGCAACACATCAAATCGCGGCTCTTTAGATAACCTGATAAACGGTTAGCAAGAAAATGGTTTCAAACCATATTTGAGACAACCAGTAGTATTCCGGAACCGGTTCCGAGTGTCTTGCTGGAAGTGGTCAAATACATACAAGAGCCAAACCCATGCATGCGACATATCAAAACACGGCTTTTTTGATAAATTGATGAACGGTTTACAAAAAAATAGTCACATTAGAGACTACCGGTAAAACCCGTTTTGTATGTTCCGCCAGAATGACCAAAATGTAAAATGAATCAAATCCATGCATGCACATCAATTTTCGGGTTTTTTAGAAAACCTGTTGAACAGTTAGCAAGAGAGTCTCAGACCATATTTGAAACAATAGGTACAGTCTTGGAACCGGTTCCGGGTATCTTACAGGAAGTGGTAAAAACAGTGAAAATAATCAATGCAAGCGATAAATATGTGTAGGAGAACAAAATCTTGACCAAGATCTTGACAAAACTGATGCAGGCTCATCAAATCACATCTTCTCATATTCCTGAGGTGTAAATATACAGTAAATTGGGGGTTCCATGAGAACATTGAAATTTAATCGCATCAACCTCGAGCAAAGTTTTTCAATCCCCTTTTGCGTCTAAAATTGCTGCGCAAAATTTTGATCCGACTGATTGCTTCTCGCGCTCTGTGATATGGTTCTCATTTGAATTGGATTCAGTACGAAAAATTTCACTTGCTTTTATTTTTTGGTTAATTTTTTTGAATCTAGTAACCAATGATAATAAAATATAGCCTGAAGTGTGCAGGAAAAAGTTTATCGAAGACAGTAAAGTGATTTTTGGTTGTGAAATAAATTATATTTAAGCTTGTTATTATAAATAAATTATTCACAGGATTCAGAATGCTTACGTCGACAAAAAGATCATGAGTACATATTCGACGAGAAAGGCACTATCACCACTAGGTGGATTAATCCGGGTTTTTGCGATAAGGGTAAATTGATTTGTTCAACCTTGACAAGTTATAAACAGCAGTGGTTTAAAACTCAAATTTTGATTATTTTATTTCAACAATAAAACAACAAATTACAAATTACGAATTACTGACTTCAATCAAACATCTGGGCAAATCAAAATATTTCTAAGTAACGTTTGCAGTAAAGCAGACTCGAAGAGTTTTTAGAACCCCATAAAACCATAATGAACTCAATCAATTTCTCAAATGCTCATAAAAGCTAATGAAAACTTCCTTGGAATATAATCTGTTCTATAGAAATCCTATGTTGTGGATCACATAATCTCGAAAGGCTGAATGCTCGTAAGGCCGAATACGAAAGACTGAAATATGAGAATGCCGAAGCTGAATTTTAATGAAAGATAGGCGATCAATTGAAAAAATCCAAGGGATAATCCCTGGTCCGTCTCTTTCCTCCTACTTTATATCTTTCTAAAGTGTATCCCTCCTTTCTATATATACAACTCATGTATATCCACAAGTTCATAGCCATTGCTAGAATAAAAACGGGTTGAAAAAACCGTTTCCCTTACTTCCAACTTTCACAGCTCAGTGTAAAGCTATTATACAACGCCTAAGAGTTATGCAATCAAGCGAACTGTGCCGCATAATCAGAGACTAACTTCATGACCTGAAATTAGTGGAGAAAACCATAGAATTTTGTATGTCCAATAAGATTCATTACCGTGTATTTTTCCCGGAATTCCTTGAAAAATTCACGAGGGAATCCCCGTAGGATTTCCGGTAAAATCCCCAGAAGAAATCCTGAAAGAATCCTCGGAGGAATTCCTCCAGGAATTCTTGGAGAAATCTCTGGAAGAATCCCTAGATGAATTTCCGGAAGAATCCCTGGAGGAATTTTTAGAAGAATCCCAGGAGGATTTCATGGATATTTTTCTAAATAATCCTTGGAGGAATCCCCAGAAGGAACCTTTGGGGGGAATCTCTAGAAGAAACCCCTGAAGGAATATCCAGAAGTAGCTCTAGGAAGAATCCTCACAAGGAATTCCTCTAGTAATCCTCAGAGGGAACCCCTGGAGAAAACTTTTTGAGAAATCATCGAAGGAACTCTAAGAGAAACTTTTAGAGAAATCTACTGAAGGAAGTTCATGAAGAATCTCCAGAAAGAATTCTTATGAGAACTTTAGGAAAAATTCCATAAAGGAACACTACTTGGAATAATCCACAGATAAATCAGTGGGAAGAATTTCAAGAGGAATCTCTAGTAGACAGAACTCTTTGGAGAATTCTCACATGGAATTCCCGGAGGAATCCCCAGGGAGAATCTGGTAGAATTCCTGTAGCATTTCCCAGAGGAAGGTTTTGGAGAAGTTCTCAGAGGGGACTCCTAGAGGAATCCTGAGAGATTCCTGGAAGGAACTTCTGGTGGAATCTTCATAGGGAGCTTCCGGAAGAATCAATGGAGAGAACTCTTTGAGGAATCCCAGTGTGAACTACTTATGGAATTCCCAGAGGGAACTCCTGGAGGATTCTCCAAAGCGAAGTCGTGGAAGAATCCCCAGAAGAGCTCCTTGAGCAATCTCAAGGGTGTAATACTCTGAGGGACTTCTTGAGGAATCTCCAGTGGGAACCCTCCGGAGATTCCTCCAGGAACTCTCACCAAAGATTATTCCACGGGTTTCACCTGGAAATCCTTTACAGCTTTCTCCAGGAAGTCCTTCAGGGATTCCTCCGGCGGTTCCTTGGGGAATTCCTTGTGGAATTCCTACAAGAATTTAAACGGGATTTCCAGAATTTCCTACAAGGAATAATCCAGGGGATTATCCAGGAATTTCTCCAGGAACTCTTCCAGGAATTCTACCAGCGATTCTTTCAGGAATTACTCTGAGCGTCCTCCAGGGACTACTTCGGGAATTTGTCCGGGAATTCCTTCACCGTCGGATTTTTTTCCTGGAATTACTCCAAGAATTTCTCCGGGTATTCCTCTAGGATTTCTTCCGGGGATTCTCCCAGAAATTCCTCTAGTGATATCTGAAATTATGCATAATTATGTAAATTTCTGAAAAGTTTAGAACAAGATTTTTTTAATCCTAAAAAAAAGTTCTAGAAATATTGGGTAATGTAATTTTTTTGAATGAATTAACATTTGGACATGTTTCTAGAAACTCTAGTAGAAACTAGTAAAAATTGCCGCTTTTGAAGTATTTCGACCAGATTTCCACTCACTTTGGGAATCACTGGTTTGTACCCATCTTTCATTTTCACGTATTACTAAATACCGACGTAAAAAACGCAAAAAAAGTTACAAAATGAAAATTGATATACTTTGCACAAAATAGAATAAAAATTTAACATTTTTTTTCGATAACACCGTGGCCCCCCTGGACTGGCTTCACGCCCCCCCAGGGGGCCGCGGACCACCGATTGGGAACCCGTGCTCCAGGAAATCCCACCGAGGATTCCTTCAGGAATTCTACCGGGGATTTCGAAGATGGGGTTTCCAAAGGAATTCCATAGGGAAATCTTCCAGGAACTCCCACCTACCCAAGTAACACACTTGTCACAGAAGAGTCACGGCGGCGCAGGTTTTTGTTGCGCAGAAGTCACTGTGACTCACTTCTAGCAAGTAAGTATTTATTTGTTAGAAGTAAGTCACAGTGACTTCTGCGCAACAAAAACCTGCGCCGTCGTGACTTTTCTGTGACAAGTGTGTTACTTGGGTAGGATTCCTCCAGGAATACCCGTCGGGAGTTTCTACAGAAATTCCGCCAAAGATTCTTCCCTGAATCCCTGAAGACATTCCTAAGGGAACTTTTGGAGAAATTCCTGAATTCATCCCCGGAGCAATTCCTGAAGTTATCAACAGAGGAATTCCTGAGAGTATCCCCGGAATTATTGCTGAAGGAATTCCCGGAGAAATTAATGAAGGAATACCCGGGAGAGTTCCAGAAGTCCCTGCAAGAATTCCTAGAGGAATCTCCGGGGGAATCCCTGTAGAAATCCCAGGATGAATTCCTTGAGGAATTTCCGGCGGAATTTGTGAAGGAATACCTAGAAAAGTCTCAGAAGGAATTCCCGGAGGAATCTCTGAAAGAGTTCTAGGAGGGAATAACTGTGGGAATTCCCCCCGGGGGTTCCTTCAGGAATTCCCTGGAGATTTCTTCAGGAATTCCCCCGAGGATTTATTGCAGGAATTCGGGTATTCCTGCAGGAATTCCTTCAGGGATTTCTCCAGAAATTTCTTAAGGGATTCCTCCAGGAATTCCTTCGAGGATCCCTCCAGGGATGCCTTCAGAGATTCCTCCAGGAATTCCTTCAGAGATTCCTCCAGGAATTCTTCAGGAATACCTTCAGGAATTCCTCCAGGTATTTTTCCAGAAATTTCTTCAGAAATTTTAACCAGGAATTCCTTCAGGGATTCCTCCAGGAATTCCTTCAGAGATTCCTCCAGGAATTCCTTAAGAAATTCCTCCAGGAACTCCTTCAGAGATTCCTCCATGAATTCCTTCAGAGATTTCTCCAGGAATTCCTTCAGAGATTCCTCCAGGAATCCCTTCAGGGTTTCCTCCAGGAATTCATTCTGGGATTCCTCCAGGTATTCCTCCAGGGATTCCTCCAGGGATTCCCTACGGGATTACTCTAGGGATGCTTCAGAGTTTCCTCCGAAGACTTCTCCAAGGTTGACTCCAGGGATTGCTCAAGGAATTCCTGCAGCAATTTCTCAAGGAATTCCTTCAAGGATTCCTCCCAGGGATAGCTTCAGGAATTTCTTCTGGTATTCTGGGTTTCCTACTGGATTTTTTTTTCAGGAGTTCCTCCAGGGTTTCCTCCAGGTATTTTTTCAAGTATTTTTCCAAAGATTTCGCGTTTTTTTTCCTGCAAGAATCCTTCAAGAATTCCTCCAGGACTTCCAGAAGTTTTTTCTATAGAGATTCTTTAACAGATAATACTCCAGAGCTTTTTTCAGGGATTCTTCCAGAGGTCCTTGAATTCCCCCGGCGATTAGTTCATGATTTTTTCAGGGATTTCCCCTGTTATACTATCCGAGATTTCATTAAGGGACTTATCCAGGAATTCCACCATTTGTCATTTATGTAAATTACAGTAAAGGACCGATAAAAAATATGTACTCGAGTACCGAGGGCCGTTCACAATCTGCGAACTTGACTGCCGAAAAAATCACGACAGTGACACCGCTCTGACATTATCTCCAGAGAAATAAATCACTAATCTATCACGTTATGGCTGGCATCCAGGCACCTATGTGTGAACCCATTGTCAACCGGATCTCACCAACACTCCGTCATCTGCATGAATTTGTGCAGACGCAGACTTATATTCGGTCTGCTGTGGATACAAACGATTGCAATCATCACTTCCTTCCCCTTCTCCACATTGATCGCCATTGTCGCCTAAAACTAGAAGGTCACCAACACTCACACACTGAAGATGCCTGCTTAGTCCCCGGCAGATATCTCATTGGTTCCTTGTGTGAGTATAGCTGGTCTGGTGATACTGGAGTAGCATCCACGGACTGTTTCACGCTTTGCCTTGTCACTATGGAGGGTACGCGCTACAATGGGCTGAAACTCTGGTTCTAGGGTTCCAATCTTTGAAATTTGGAATGTGTATTGTCTAGCTAGTATGCTTTCAGATTATGCGAGCATTGGATTTTTTTTTATCCCTGAATGGTAGCCTTGAGTCGCTTTTGTTCCCAAGTAACATTTTAATTTTGTTACCTCTGTGATAGGTCCTAATCCCAATTTTGCATTTTTCTTTTTGTTTTCTTCTTCGTTTTCTTGTTTGTTTTCATTTGTAAATAATTATGCTTAAGTACTAGAATGAATAAACCAAACCTGTAAATATGTAAATAATTTCCTATACTCCTTTCCTATGATGCCAGTTACTTTAAACTTCCTGTAAATAATAAAACCATATGAATTTGCTAAAATGAAATAAAATAAATAAATTTGAATTTGAATTTCCGTGTGCTATTATCCCCCTCCCAACAAACATTTTTGCTGAATAAGAGCTTAAAAAAGCATTATTCCGATTGCGTTTGCGTCATAAGCTCTTATGCAGCTACTTTTGTTAGTAGGGCTGGTATCTCAACGCTAAACCATTTCCTATCCTATGTAAATATTCATCATGGCGCGCGGTACCAACTTTGCGGAGACAAACCCTCCCGGGAAATGTTCTCCTATGCTTGGAATTTGCGGAGTCAGCGAATGCCTTATAAGCCTAAGCAAGCTCAGGTGAAGGCCTCTTTTTGGTAAGGTACACCGGGGCAAGTTGAAACGGGTGGGGCAAGATGAAACACGAAGTTTTGAAATAGATTTCAATACAATTTGGAAATTTATCCTTCGCTAAAAGATGGTTTAAATCAAAAACTATGTGTTATGGTGATCAAACTGTTTATCATCATTACAAAACATCATGTTAACCCGCTGTATCATCTTGCCCCGCCCGTTTCAACTTGCCCCGGTGTACCTTAACAAAATTCCAACAGTTTATCCGTTATCTCAAAAGTTTTATTCAACTCCCCTCAGGAACAAAATTCATTAAGTGAGTGCAGTACAAATTTCTGCCAGTGATTTCGGTGAAACGTTTTTGTTACCGAGAGCGACCAAGAAGCTACGACATCCAGCAGTCTGGTGCAACGGACGAATTTCCCGCCAGCCCCCGGATAGCAAAGGGCAGCGAACCACCACAGCCAAAACGCAGGTGAAGCTGCCGTTATCCAGAGCTCCAACCCGGCCGTCGCCACCCAAGTAATATTTTAAGTTTTGTTCGGCTCTATAAGAGATCTTCATGACCAATTTTATAAAACTTGCAATAAAACTGATTTATACATCAAAACCTCTTGAAAACCTCTTTAAGAGCATCTTCCGGCTAAGTGGACCACTCTCGAAGAGGTTTTGCAAGCCACATTAAGAGTAGCAATAAAACTGTTTTAAAACCTAGTTGAAAATTTTTCCATTCTCGAAAGATGTTATGATGATTGTTGTTGTTTTTTTATTCAACATAAATTATGACAGCTCAAGAGGCAGATAAGTTTCTTCGATGGCACGTAAAGTTCAGGAGGGTACATTATTCGTAAGTAGAAAGCGATCATTTCACAGTAATATTTTAGTAGTTATTGTGTTGGTAGGCTTATGCGCATTGATTTTATCGTGAATATTGGGGTTACAGAAACATAAAATTAATGCGCTTCGAAAATAGTGAATATTACCATCTTGGAACGAAATAAATCAACTTGTTAATTAAGTAAAACTATCTCAAATCACAAGAAAACTTAGCTGAGAGAGATTATTTATGTGGGCATATTAAGGAAATAGCGGCAAACTATCAATTCGTTGCTAATTTGAGGAAAATTAACTATTTTCAATTCACGTCAGCTATTTTTTTTTAATATGGCGACGACCATAATTTGCGAAAATAAAACGAAAGCAATTTTACTTTTATGATGACCGCAATAAACCAAGCAGTGACGTAGTTTCTGCTTTTTCACCAACAGATGTCGTTACTAATCGAACGGATCGCCACTTGTTGAGAGTTTTTTTAGTTTTATTGTGGTAATAATAAATGCCAGAAGGTTTACATATCGGAAAGTTTTGTTTACTCTTGAAATCTGGCTTTATGGATATCTTCAAGTATACTATAAATCATTGCATCAATGGTTTTTATAAAAGTAGTCATAAAACTGTAAGTTTTAATTATTGCTGTAACAAAACCGTAATAAAAATCAAACGAAACCAATCAGCAATGGAATTGTTACTTGGGCATAGCTGTCGGCAAGCATTCCGGCCCGCTCGATATTCCCTGGACGAAAGACATTCGTTCTGAAGGACGAAAAGGTACCACTACGACGTCACAGGTGAAATATTAGTGCATTCCTTAACCCGTTGAATTCCCCTCCATTGAATTTGTAGAATAAATCTAACCCTTGAATTTGAAACAAATATCTAGTTAAAAGCATAATTATTTCGCGCGCAATTCCATTTCCTCTCTCTTATGTGTTATAAATTGAATTCGCTGTGCAAGATTGGGAAGAGAGTCCGCCCAACAATTCTCCCAAACAGACCCTGAGAGGGCTAAATGTAAATAGTTCTTTAAATTTTTCAGTGTAAATATTTTTGAGAATAGTGAATTTTTAATTTGAATTAGTTTTTTTTTGCTTTTTTTCCTTAGTGTTAGTATTTTTATTTACCTTTTTCTTAAATTATATTGAATTGAATAGAAAATTGACAACAAGTTTTAAACTGCTCTATTAGCAGTTTTCATGAATAATTTTATAAAACTGTTAACAAAACCGGTAGCTCCATGAAAACCTTCTGGCAACCGCTATTAGAATGCTTTCCGACAAAGTGGACCACTCTTATAGAGCTTTTTAAAGCTATATGGGGAGCAAAAATAAGTCTGCAATAAAACCACCATGATGTTCATTTTTGTTCAAACAACTTTGACAACCAGTACTTATTCATCCGTGCGATGGATTGTAAACAAACAAATGTTTGCTTCACAATTATCGTAGTTTAGTAAAATACGTGTTATCTCTTTGATCGTTTATTAGGGAATGAACGGCTTAAGTCAACTGTCAAAGTCCTTCCTAAGTCATGGCCTACTTAAGATTGGGAGTAGCTTAGTTAATCCTGAGTTCAGCGTATCGGACTTGTTATTGACATCTTGAGAAGGAAGACCTCTTCCGATATTCTCCAGTGCTTCAACTTCCGACCGCGAGTGACTCCACAGGAACATGGTTGTATCCCACTTCTGATACTTTAGTAAAATACGTGTTATCTCTTTGATCGTTTATTAGGGAATGAACGGCTTAAGTCAACTGTCAAAGTCCTTCCTAAGTCATGGCCTACTTAAGATTGGGAGTAGCTTAGTAATTAATGTAGGTACTCAACATTGTACACTTCTTCATACTACACGTAGAATCTTTTTTTCATTGAAAAATGAAGATGTGACTGTGTAGTGATCTCCGGGGCTGTAAAGTATGTGCGGATGCAATTTTATGGAGAATATTGGGATATTGCATCTTTTGTACCGTTTTCGATGCAAACAACCACAATATGTTCCCATCAGTTTTAGCATACATTGGTTAGCTGTTAGAATTTTTCAGCGTCGGTTACACTTTTTGGGTGGAGAATGGAATAATCGGTTTGTTTACTTGCTATTTCCTTTGGTGTTTGACGTGTGAACAAATATTTTAAACGACTGAACATTTGCACGGTAATCTAAAAAGGAAAGCAAGATGCAATAATAGGTGCAGAAAATAGATGCGCCTCCCAAAAAGTGAAATTTTGACAAAAAATAAAGTTTTCGGGTAAAAGTGGAAGTGCATATTTTATCTCCATTTAGAAAAAAACTATGATCTTGCCGAGTGTGGGTACTTGTAAACTTGCCGCATTAGGCATTAAATCATCAAGGTATGTATTATTTTGTTGAATTTTTGGATTCCACACTTCATGGTGTTTCTAATTTCAGTATGGCAGCAGCAACTTGTAGAGAAAAAATCTCGTTCGACAACAAATCTAATATATCTTCGTCATTACCACAACAAGAGCAATTGATCACGCAGTTACCATATTAAGCTTGCATTAACGCTATCTGAGGTTTTCGCTATTTCTTATGAGATGGCGCTCAATTTGATCATGAATGACATTTCACTGTGGTTGTTTATGTATGGCCAAAAATTTTACATGCATTTGTTGTTTTCAAATTTCATATAATATGTTATCAATACATAAAACTGAAAGAACTATTTTTCTATTTATGATTTAAGCAACGGCGAATTATGAGTCGATGAATATTTAGTCAGCCAATTCATTTGAGGCGTGGTTATACCCGAGCGGAAGGGCATACCTTACAAATACCATACGAAGAGCAACATGTGCTCTAATACCTAAAATTGTTATTGCTGCGTTATTCTACGAAATGTTATGAGAACATCACAATAACAGTTGGAGGTATTTGAGCAGAATATGGTATTGATGTAGTATTTGTTGGGTCAGCAGTGAAAATAACCGAAGAACAAGATTTGCTATTACATCATGATGTCATCGAACAAATGAAACATTTGATAACAAGAAATGTTATTAGTTTGTTATTCAATAACTTTGGAATAGCAAATACAGTACTTGAAATTTTAGGTATGCATTCATTATTGAAAAAACAAGACTTATTATTTTCTAGGTGTTATTTATACAAAATTTTGGTATTCATTTTTGTTATTTTGCTTCTTATTACCACCTAACGAAGGGCATATCAAGGTATGGTAGTATTTAAGATAAATACCTTGATATGTTATTTACTTGTTATTTTCTTCTGCTCGGGTACTTCGCGCTAGTTTAGGCCACCTAATAATACATAGTGCATTGGCTGCCATGATATCCACCCAGTGACTACTCTTTCAAGGCCTATTTTAAAGTACTCTTAACAACTGCAACAAGACCTTTTATAAAACAAATAAGTTGCTGAGTTGGTCAGTTTTGTGACAATTTTATTGGCAATTCATAGAAAGCTGCTAGTATCCAATAAAACATTTCTCGATGGCATTGTCGCAGACCGTTATAAATATCTCATAAAACTAAAATAAATTAAATAAGTTCTGAAAATGCTACTTGGGTTGCTCTCTTTCCTCTACATTATGCCATCCGATGTAAATTAGATTTACTTCTAGGAACAATTCGATCAATTTTGTATGAATTTGAGTGTAACTCAAACTTATTGTTATGATGGTTTACATGACATATCATGTAAATTTGTGGTATATGTCATGTAAACATACAAAATCATGCTGAATTACATGACATATAATGGAAGTTTACATGACATTTTATTACTTTTACATGATATGTTATGTAAACTTCTGTGATATCCCACGCTCCAATTATGTGCATCATATGTCACATTTTACACTCTTTTTTCGATCTGTGTAGATATTGGGAAACCCACATAAAACCGGCGGTCCAAAAAATAAAATTGTATCGAATCAAGTTTAGAAGGAAGCAATTTTTCAGCCCTTCGCAGAGGATTATGAACCGGCACCGATAGCAATCTTCTACTTTCAAATCAACTGCCCAAAAAAAAAAACAAGGCAGCTACCGTTGAAAAGCACCTGTTCTACGCCGCAATCGTCTTCGGTTACACACATTCGTAAAATATACATTGTAGTGCGCGGTGGGCCCATAATTAATTGGACCAGTACCGCATAAAAACCGAGTCGAAAAATATCCTTCGCCGGTGAATTCCAGAAACAGGTTCCTCTGTCAGCGCCTTGAGCGAATCTGCCTGGAAAAATCTGCGATAATTTATCTCATTTCAGCCGAAATGACAATCTATCCCCATTTTATCCCCCTATCTTGATCATCCGGCATCGGAATCGGAATTGGAATCACCACAGTCGAGCGAGAGAGGGTGCCTTTTGCCTCGAAGGGTCCAAATGGAAAAAAGAAAAGAGCTCACCGAACTCAGCAAGAAGCAAGATGCTCCAGTGCTGATAACACCAGCAGCAGCCGAAGACGGCGAGCAGAGTTGGTGAAGGTGAATCACTTGATCCAGGGCAAATGACAAAAATAATTGCCCTTCGGTCGAGGCAAGAACCGATGAAGACGACCGATCTGATCTGATGATAAGTTCAGAACCTGCGAACCCAGAGGACCTCAGCCCAGCAGCCAACAACGGCGGGAACTATTCAAATTAGCCTCGAATTTGGTCGGGAAGTTGCGAATCAATCAGCCGATGGATGGATGTCGTTTTGATTTTCTGATTCCTGGGCGCAGTCGCGAGCGAGTGGCGAAACAAGTGGCAGTCCTTGTAGAATCTGAGGTTGCACTTCAGAAAGTTCAATTCCAGTTTTGGCCTATGGCGCATTGACAAGAGAAGAAAGCTCGTGCACTCCGGATTACACTGGAATTACGACGATTGAAGAAACAATTCCCGCCAGAACCGGGTGCAATAAATTATCTCGCGAAACGCCAACTTACTTAGAGGGAACGGACGTCGTCGATGGATGACACGAGGAGCCGTTTGAATGCGAATAAAACCCACAGATTTCCTCTTCGCTTTGAACAAGAGCAAACCATTAACCTATAGACAGAGAATGGGAAGCACCTCTCAACAACGGCGACGATGACGACGACTGGCTGCTGCAAAGTGCAGAGGCGACAGAGAACAAGAGCCGCTCATCAGTTTTGTTCCTGCAACTGCAACTTAATGCAATGGGATCGCGGTGCCGGAGAAGGTTCTCTAGCACCTGTGTGCAGCACCTGTAGGTACCAAACGGAGGCACCTACCTACCTACCTACCCTACGTACATACCTATGACGATCGGACGACTATAAAGCGAACGGTGGTGCGATGATGGTGGCAGTCTGATTTATGGCACTTTTCCTGGCAGCTAGCGCGGAATGAACGAGGAAAATCATTCAGTGTCAATTGAAATCCGAACCACGTGTAGCAGGATAATTTATGATTGGGAGCTTGCGGTAGCTGGCAAGGTGGAAACTTGGCACCGTTTCTAATGTTGGATTGCGAGTTTTGCCTCAGTAGATTTGCTTGGATATTTGCACTCTCAACACTTTCAGCCGTGAACACCCAATGGTGGTGTAGAGGGTCGAAATGAAAGACTTCCATCCTGGGCGCTTGCCCGCTATCGCCTAGTCCTGTGGCCAGGCCAAAGTTCTGTCGACTTCCTTTATTTCTTTGTTGAGGCTGAAGCACCGTGAATCTCTGGGCTTGCAGGCGTTTCAGGAGTTCTCAGGAGGTTTCAAAAGCGACTCCAGGGGTCTCGGGAATGTTTCAGGAGTTTCTCGTGAGTTTATGGGGTTCTCAGGGGATTCCAGAGGGATTATAAAAAGGGTCCAGGAGGAGTTCCATGAGGTCATAGAGGGAACCCAGGAGGGCTCAAGGGCGTTGCAGAAGTTCTCAGTTGGTTCCAGGAGGTTCCAGAGTAATTTCTGGAAGTTTCAGAGGTTCATGAGGATCGAGGGAGATCTCAAGAGGCCTCATGGGTGCTTCACAGGGACGAGGAGCACTTTATTGGCCATAGTTTGGCCTACGAGGTTAATGAACAGACCCATACTAGATTACTATACGCCAAATAGACCGTTACCTTAGCTTGGGAACCACTAAGCTTTGTAACACTCCTTTATTGTAAGAAGTGATCTTTGAGGACTCCTTGCATTTTCGGTTTTTGAGAAATTAGCATGGCTCATGGCCAACATTGGAAACTTTTGAGCTTTACAACACCAGTATATTGTAATTAGTGCTTCTTAAAATTCTCAAGGAGTTTTGGTTCATGCAAAATTAGCTTGGTCCGTAATTCAAGCTTGGGAACCACTGAGCTTTGCAACGCCAATTTATTGCTTTAAGTGCTCATTGAGATGCAGAATCTTAAAAACATTCACACCTTCTCGTCGAGCTTTCGGTTCTTGCGGAATCAGTATGGCCTGTGACACAGCTTGGGAATCACTGAATTTTGCATCGCCACTATACTGTGATAGATGCTAGCTGAGACGCAGGATTTGAAAACCTTTTTCAATTTTTAATCACTCTCTCGGTACTGTAGAAACTAGAATGGCTCGTGACCTCTGCTCGGGAACCACTGATCTGTTGTAATACATATAATGCACATTGTACATGCTCCATGAAATGCAGGATCCAAAAAAAATCTTACCCTCTCCTAGAACTTTCGGATCTGCAGAAGTTCTGGGACCCACTAAATTTTGCTACACTGCGGTGGTACTGTTCCTTGAGACGGACAATTTTAGAAACAACTTCAAATTTCCATTATACATAGTTGTTCCCGAATACCAAGAATTTAAATTTACACCTAAGGAGCGTAAATCGGGGGGCGTAAATTGAGTTTGGCGCAAATAAAGTGAGCGTGGTTTTAGTGTATTCTGATTTTTTCTACCTGAGGAGTGATCGTCTTATCATAGCGCCGATGAGCTGAGACAGCTATGTCATCATCAGTCAGTTCGAAATAATTTAGATGGCTCACGATCAATCGCACCTGCCAGAATCTCGTCAATTACGATGAGGAACAGTAATGGTGATACTATTAGAGCATCCTAGCTTAACTTCCGGCTCATCAGCCGGATGAGATCGGATAAGCCACCGTTGTGAAGTACTGTACACAAAAATGCCTCGTACTGTGCTTCAATGAGGCCGATGATTTTCTCAGGCATACCGTTGGGCCTGAGATCTCCCCTTATATTTTCGTGATAAAGATGGTCGAAAGCAATTTAAAATCGATGAACACCAAGTAGAGAGACTCTGGGAATTCATTGTTATGCTCCGTAATGATACGAAGCGTGACAATATGGTCTACACAGACACGGAATTCCAAAGAGAAGAAGAAAAAGCTCAAAGCAAGTTTATAGAAACTTCTGAAATAATTTCTGATGAAAGTTACAATGGAATTCCAGCAGAAGTTAGTAAAAATCGTATGCAAAATAAACAATGGATACCTGGGTAAAGCAAGTACTGGATCCAGCGGCAGAATAAGATCTACGTGGAATACTTGAAGATGCTGAAAACATTTGGGCGGAGTTTCAAGAAAACATCCTAGAAACGTGGCGTAACATGCGTTAATACCCGGGTAGAAGTGAATTACTGACGAACTAAAAGTGATATTGGGGGATTTTTTTTATTATCGAACAAATTGGGCCAAAGGGTCTCAGACTTTCATGAAACTGTTTCCATAGGCAGGGCTTATGTATATATGAATAAAAAAAATTGAGAAAAATTCAGGGTCGCCTATTTTCCCGGAAAACTCAGGTGGATTTTTCTTGTTTCCCTTGACAATACTTATTTTGAAAAATCATAATTCAAGAACGAAGCATCGTAGAAACAACGTTTTTTTTATGTAAATGAAAGCAAACTTTCTCAAAAATCAGAAACAAAAAGTACTGCAAAAAGATTTCTACAAAATTTTCCACCGTTGAAAAAACTAGTAAAGAAAAGTCGAAAAAACTATGTCCGAAATCGTGGAAATTTTCAAAACAATATTTTGAGAAGATAATTTCGTAAGCTTTAACCACTGACATTCTTGGAATGTACTTTTTTTTTCGTTTTTGAATTATGGCCATTTTTTTTAATAATATCAAATGTGCCATATAAGCCTTTTCTTTGAAAACCGATATGGCCATTTTCACAAAATTAGCCAAAACAAAAAAAGTACATCGCAAAAGTTACTAGAATTGAAGTTTATAAAGTTTCCTTCTCAAAAATATTCTATTAAAAGTTTTCCGCGAGTTCGGGCATAGTTTGTCCGGCTTTTATTTATGAATTTTCTCAACTCTCTTTGAAACTCTCCTTCAGCAATTCCACCGACAATTTATCCAACAATTCCTCCGGCGATTTATCCAGCAGATCCTACAGGGATTCCTCTAACAATTCCTCCGTAGAATTTTCCAGGAAACCCTCGGAGATTCTTCCAGCAATTCCTCTGGTGATCCCTCCAGCAACTCCTTCAGCGATTCTTCTAGCAATTCTTCCGGAGACTTCTCTAAAAATTTCTCTGGAAATTCCTTCTGGAAATTCTCCAGGGAATTCTCCAGGGATTCTACTAATTTCTCCATTAATTCCTCCAGCAATTTTTCCAGCGAATCTTCCAGGAAACCGGGAGATTCCACCAGCAGATCCTCCGAGGATTCCTTTAGCAATTCCTCCTGAGACTTCTCCAGAAATTTATCCGGAGATACCTTCTGGGAGTCCTCCAAGGATTCCTTCTGCAATACCACAGGAAATTCTACCTGGGATTGCTCCAACAACTCCTCTGGAGATTCCTGAAAGAATCCCTGCTGAAATTCCTGGAGGTATCTCTGAATTCTTCTTGAAGAAATTTGTGTGAAAACTTCAAGAGGAGTTTCAGGAAAGTTTCCGGGAGAAACTTCTGAGCAACTTTCTGAAAAAGTCCTGGGGAATATCAGAAATAATTGTTTTTGAAGTAATTATTGGACATCGTGGAGAAATTTGTGAATGATTTTCTTGGGAAATTTTACGAGGAATTACTGAGGATATTCCAAGAATAATTCCTGAGGAAATTTCTGAAAGAATTTTTGGGGAAGTTCCTGAAAGAATTTCTGGTTACATATATTAATGGGAATCCTCGTGGAAATGCCTGGAGGAATCTCTGGGGAAGGCGTTTCTGAGGAAATTCCCAAGGAAATTTCCGACAGAGCTTTTGTGGAAATTCTTCGGGCAGTTCCTGAGTAAATTTCTGGAAAAAAAAACAGAGAATTTCAAGGTAAATTTCTAATGGAAATTCTTGGGACAATCCTGAATTAATGCCTGGGGAAATATCGGAAAGAATTTATGAGGGAATTTTCTATTTCTGTATATCAGTATTTCTGAGTAAGTTTATGGAGGAGCTCCTAGGGAAATTCCCAATGAAAATCTTTGGAAAATTCCTAAAAAAAGGAATCTGAAGAAATCGAATGAATTCCTGGGAGAATTCCTTGGATTATTCCTAGTCAAATTTGAGCAGAAATTTCTGGATGAGTTACAAGAAAAAATATTGGAGAAATTATTTAGAAAATTTTAGAACGAATTTTTGGGGAAATCCCTTAATGAACTATATTGGAAGAGTTTTTCAAGAAATTTCTTGAGAATATTTGAGATGAAATTTAGTACGGAATCCCAAGATAATTTCCGGAAAGAATGCCTGAAAAATATCCTGATGCAATCCTTGGATAAATTCCCTCATAAGTAAACTTTGAAAAAATTTCTTGAATTTTTCTTTGAGAAATTCTTGAATGCTTCCCTAAAAAACCCAAGATGATACAATATTTGGGAAATTTCCTTGCAGAAGTCCGTGGAGAAGTTTTCGGAGTATGTATTTTGAAAGTCTCAAATATTTTTTTTTTTTTTAGAAACGTTGGAGAAATTTGAGGAAGAATCAATCCATACAAAAATGTCAGTAGAAAGTCCTAGTTAAATCCTGAAGAAATTCCAAGAGAACTTTGGTGAAAGTTATGGGAAAAATCCAGGAAAATTTCACGAAAACATAATTTTTTTTTGAATATTTATGGATAAATTCCGGCGCTATCCTAGAAGTAATTCCCGGAGGATCTCTATAAATACTTTCAGTGTGTATTTCAGGTGGTCCTCCTGTAGGAATCCCTGAAAAACAATCACGAAAGAATTCCATATGAAATGAATGAATGTGAAGAAATCTTTTAGGAAATTCATGGAGTAATCCCATAATCCCAGAACTCATTTCACAATATTCCATAAGTACGGCTGGAAAAATCTCAGAAACCATTTTTTAATTGATCCGTGAAGAAATTTCTAAAGAAATTATGAAAAAAATTCAGGTCGATTTGCAAAAGGTATTCTTGGATCTATCCATTCGAAATTTTTGGAGAAATCCCAGGATTTTTCAGTATGCATCTTAAAAGAAGCTCTTGGAGAAATTCCAGAAGGAATTCATTAAGACATCCCAGAAGAAAAGCCTAATGGTGTTCTGTACACAATTCCTGAGAGATCCTTGAAAATATCAGAATAAATACAATACAGAATTTCTAGAGGAATCCCGGCGGGAACCCCAGAAAAGTCCTGGAAGAATCTCTGAAGAAATTTTTGAAGGAATCTCAGAAAGATTTTCTATGCTCAAGGAAATCACAGGCATTTCCTTTACGAAAAGATCCTAGATCAACCGAGGAACGAACCCATCACCCTCTGCATTGTCATGCTGAACACCTGCGCCTTTACAATTATTGCTATTTGGGCCCTACTATCGTACATTCATCACACAATCCAACTGTGTGCCGTTCCACTTTTAAAATACAATGGATTTCGATGCTCATCACAGTAAACTTCAATGCTCTCGAAAGCGACGAACGGTTTCCCACAAAAATCACCTCTCGTACAAAATCCTTCGAGTAGGGTTGATCGCCATTGCATCGTGGAGCACGATTTCGCTCTCAAAATGACATCCAGCGAGCACGCCGGTTCCCTAAGATAGATTCGGAAGGTGTGAACAGATCGTGCCCGGACCACAAAGTGCCAAGCTGGTGATGGCAGTTTTAATTGAAACGGAAAACTAATTCATTTTTCGCGGCTTTCGGTCGTGCAACCCAGGTTAACGTCGGTGTCGGTGTGTGGTTGAGAAACTATTTTCAAGAAGTAAGTCGGTAGAAGCGTTATGCTAGGAGAAAATAGAGTTTTGATCTACGGGCTCCCGAATGTAGGGTGGTGTGTATAGTTCATATACAAATTTCAGATATTTCTAGTTAAGATGAGCTAATCTTGCACCAGCACTCTGTTATGAGGTCATCCCATCAAAATGATACAAAGCAACAACTGACGGGAATATGTTGCAAATCTGTCGGCTGAACTGACCTACCTCAATGGCAATCGTGTTAAGCTCAGCCGCCGCATGCGTCGATTCCGCCCGATCATCGCCGCAACGATTTTGAATGCTTCGAGCTGATCGAGGTCGACACCGGTCAAAACGAGAAAAGCACTGATGTTGAAACGACGAAGAAGATGACGACTTGGACAGGTCCCAGTTCCAGCCCCAGCCATAGCCCGGAAGAACAAGGCAGAAACAAACGCGTTGAATATTAAATATTATTGATATCGATCCAGTTCGCAATTGATGGCTTCATCCACTGGCACTGACGGACTGGGTCCAGTCCAGTACCTACCTATGCGTGAAGCCGTGGGATCCTCTTAATGCCCTTCCCTTGCTTGATGGTATGTTTATAGACTCGCCCAAGTCGGAATCTGTCTCTGCCAGTGCAAGTCTGTCTGTCCGCATCAACTCATCACTCATTGCGAAATCCATTAGAATGAATCCTCTTTTGCCGCGATATAAACGGCTTATCGCTTTTGCTGTACAACTAGACTGACTGGAAAACATGGGCGCACTATGGGACAGGAATCTGAACTTGGCGACAAATGTTATAAACTTGCCTCGAGCTTCTTCTGTGTGTTATTGATGCTAAAATCATTTTCTTGGTGAGCTCGTTCCATGCTGTTTTCTGGTGATACTAATAAGAATTCGATTTATGTGTTAGAATTTGAGCTACTTGTATCGGGGAGTTAAGTTTCCAGCTCACGGTGAATCGCAAAGGTGGATCGATGGACGCGGCGACTTGTCTCATAGTTCAGTTCTCATTCCGCTCTTCACTGATGCGTGCTGACAGTAAGCTCCAAGATACCAAACCCGTAGAATGCCCCATTCGGTCTATGCACGCTTAAGATTTACGCCAATTTTGTGGCATCAATGTTTGTGTAAACATGTTGTCATATTTGCGCACGCCGAGTTGTCAGTCCTATGCTCGTTCAGGCTGATGCTCAACCAAGCGCGATGATGACGATGCTTATAAGCTGGGAATCTGGAGTCGAACTCCGATTTCCTCCAAGTTTGATCATAATTCATCGCTTTGCCTTGTTTCGCCAGCCTCCCTCATTGCTAATTCACCATGTCGGTAGATTAGCATCTATTGAATATTCAATCGGGGGAAACCGCGCCGAGTGTGGGACTGAATCTCTCACGGTAGGCCGACTTGGGAACTCATAAGGTACTTGGCCGTTTGCTCCAAATTGAGGAGTGGAAATATGCAGTTGCAATTTCGTAATGGAGTCAGAAGGATGCAAGATCGTGATTTTACCCACTTCTAAATTATGATTCAATCTCAATAATTACCATACTGTTATGCTACTTGTTTGGCATCGCATGGATTGTAGGTTCTGGTCCTACCAACAAAAAAAGTCGAGCTGTGTTGCAACTTTTATCGATACGAACTACCTTGAAAAATTCCTGATGGAATTATTTCATGACTATTTGAGGCGAATTTCCTGGCAAAAGTCATACAAAAATCCTGTCAAAAAAAAAAAAGAAAAAATGACAAAAATTGTAGGCTCTAATTTGTAAACGTTGTTTTTTTTTTTATAAAACTCCATCAGCTCATGACCAAAAAGTTCTAATGGAATCACAATATTGTTTTTTTTTTAAAGAATTCATAAGAAAATGCATCAACAAATTTGTCCGAGATTTACTTCTAGATGGGTTAGTAATTTTTTTCTACCATACTTACAGAAAATCTATAAAAAAAATAATTGCTAACTTTTCCTGGTATAACAACAGGAAGTACTGGCTTCACATATGGTATTGGTGAAAGTAAAATCTTCTCATTTTAATACTTTACTTTCTCATTTTTTTTATTTTTTTTATTAAAGATACTTTATTAGTTTACTTTCTTATCATAACCCAATAAGCCACTACTTCTTCTCAGAAAAGCCAGTTTTCTCTTTCTACGCCCCCAAAATTCAATGTGCGGCGGCACTAGGGAGCGACCTCCTTTGCGCGCCAAACAGTAATCTCCGCCGTTCGGTTTCTGTTTGTTTTCTCCTCGATTTTACTAAATACCAACCCACATAGTGTTCACCGAAAGGCAAGTAGGTACCTATCCAAAAGCTCAAACCAAAGCAACAAGCAGCCGGCTCGACCACGCAGCTAGCGGTGCGTAATTGGGAACTTGAAGATTTATTGACTTATCTCGTCGTCGGCTTGTGATGGTCGGTATGGTGGTGGCGTGTGGTACCTAAATACTGGTGCCTATCGTCCGGAGAGCTTCTATGGAACTATACGAAGAAATGAACCTGACGCTGTTTTCTACTTCAAATAGGCTAAATGAGATTCGCCCGCCTCTTGTGGCCACGTGCGCTTCTGGACGCAGACTTCGATGGTACAGTGTGTCGTAAAATTGTTCGAACAGGGTTGTTTTTCCAGAAAATGAATACAGTCGAGTCTCTTACTAAACGAATTCCTATTAAACGGACTCCTATTAAACGAACTCCTACTAGACAGGGGTGAGTGTTATAGGAGACTAAGAGCTTATGGGATTTCGGCATTTTGGGGGTGTGGCCTATTATCTCGGGTGTGTTAAGAGTTAGCGCAATACAAATGTTTATTTTTATGTAAGTTTATGTCATACTGATCAACTTTGCCGAAAACACCAACTTCCTAAGTTATTAGAATTCTGAGCTATGAGATTTCTAAAATTTGCAAGTTCACTAGCGCCGCCTAGTGGCAGAATTGCGAAACACATGTTTATTTTTATGTAAGTTTATGTCATACTGATCAACTTTGCCGAAGACACCAACTTCCTAAGTTATCGGGATTCTGAGATATGAGGTTTTGAAAATTTACTTGCTTACTAGCGCCGCCCAGTGGAGGAATTTCGAACTTCGCAACTCATCATCAGTAAGTTATTGGAGCACCCAACAACTTTCCCGAAGACACTATCCTTCCAAATGATCAGGGTCTTGAGCTGTCGCATATCGTAACGTTTACTTGACAACCTGATGTGGTTCCTGTAGTGCAATTTAGCATCAAATTGTTGATGGTCCCTCTAGCGGTCAAATTGCCAACTAATCATATGAACCAAAGTTCTAAATGGTAGATCTTAGCAAGCCCTAAAACTTTACCGAAGAAAGTATTGCGTTAACTCTTAACATACCCGAGATAATAGGCCACACCCCCAAAATGCCGAAATCCCATAAGCTCTTAGTCTCCTATTAACCCTCTAATACCCAATCCCGCCTTTAGACGGGGTATAGTTTGAGCATTTTTGTAATTTTTGTTTCGTGGAAAATCAATTTTTTTATATTTTTGGCTGATATTTAGGACTGTTCTGTATATCTCAGAATGATTTTTGGTGTATTTTGAAGCGTATTTACACTTTTAAAAAATCATTGAAAAATCGATGTTTTAGTCACCTTTTAGAAGCCATTGTTGATTTTGTATTGAATCGCTACAATTAACATATTTTAAATTTTTCCCAAATCATTCTATCCTTGTTTAATAGTTTAAGGGAATCGAATACACACTAAAATTGTTTTCCTTAAAATTACACGGAAAATAAAATTTTCTGCGATAAAAATTTAAAATAATAATATTTCAACAATAATCATAAAATCTCAAAATGTTTTCATCTCAAAAAATCCGTTCCCCAAATTGGCTTCCAGGAAAAATATAAAAGTGCGGAGATGTTCTAAAATAAAAATTAGAAAAATCAAAAACTGAAATTCACGAAATCGAGAATTAAAAAGAATCATTTTCCAAAACATGTTTAAATCGATTTTAGATGACGAAAAATGATATTTAGATCAAAATCAAAAATTTGGGTATTAGAGGGTTAAGCGGATTCCTATTGCGCCCCCGACCAGTGATCTTATAAGAGTCTCGACTGTATATTAATCAAATGGGTCTCAATAGTTTTTTCTTTTATTTATTTTTCATTGAATCTTCTTTTCTTATTTTTCTGACTTTATTTTTTTTTATTTTTTTAAATGTATTATGCTCGATTTTTGTAATCTTCTTTTATACATTTTTCTATCTTACCGTTTCCCCTTTAGTGTTTTAAGTTTACGTCAAATGCTATTTCATGTTACACATAACATAGAATAGTTCAAAAGTTTGGTTCAGAAAGCAGGCAATAAAAATAAAGATCTACATAGTTTACATAGGCGTAACAATGTTCAAATAACATCAAACGTCGATCAATTTCACGGTTTGAAACAAAATATCTAATTCGAATGCTCAACCAAGATTATGTGGACGTCAAATCGCTTATTTGATGTCATAATATATTGCGAAATTCTTGTACTACATATATCAGATCCGATGCAAGATAGGCAATTCGAAAGTTTGACAATGTTCTAGCTAGAGCATCCCAAGAGTTATCGAAAATTGTGACACAACAATCACGTTGGTGCTTGCAACACTGGCCATGGAAATAAAGCTCAATATCTCATTTCCGATATGAGGTAGGCTAACCAAATGTTCAAGTGCAGTCTAAGAAAATGTCTAAGGGATCTTCAGGATTTTTTTTTTCAGGAATTGCGCTTTGTATTTCTCCAGATATTTATTCTTTAAGAAATTTCTACTGCAATCCTTAAAAAAACCTATGTACCCAACCTTTAGAAGGAAATCGTGTAATAAAAATATAGTTTTTTTTTTCGTTCTAGATATCGAGAGGAGCCGCACGCCAAAACAGACCTTTCTAAAGCTCCGTAAGTAGTACCTGCTGTTATAATTCAAAAAAAGATCTACAGGAAGAGGACATGAATGATCTACTGGAAAAATTTCAGAAGAACATACAGGAGAATCCCATAAAAAAACTCAATTATCATCTGGACCATCTAGTTTCTTAAATCATCTGGACCATCAGTTTCTTAAAAATCCAGCGGAAATTCTCGGAGATATCCCTAAAGAAAGTCATTTGTTAAAATTCCCAAGGAGGAATGTTAGAAGAAAATTCAGGAAAAAATGCTGATGGAACTCTTTGAAGATTACCGGAAATATTTTTTGGAGAAATCTCAGAAGATGTATCTGTAGGAATTCCTGAAAGATAGCTTGAAAAGTACCGGAAGAAACCAGAAAATAAAAAGAAAAACATCAAAAAGTACTACAAAAGGAATCGGAAAGGAATATTCTCGAAAGGAAACTTGTTTTAAAGATATCGTTTAGAGAAATCAAAGAAGAAATATTCTTAGGAACCCTAGAAGGAATTTCTGAAAAAAACTCCTAGAAGCAAGGTCAAAGATAATGCCGGAAGACACTACTGAAAAAAACGAGTCCGATTGTCAAGAGTACATAATCCCTAAAGAAACTCCATCAGGAATCTTAAAAGGAACTCATCAAAGATTCGAAGAGAGAACTGCCACAGGAATCTCAGAAGAAATGTCTGGAGAAAGAATATCAGAAAGCAAGTTCAGATGAAATCCAAGGTAGAATTCCTTGAAGAATCTCAGACAGAACATCTGTAGAACTCACCGAAGGAATTTCTGAATGAAAAAATCAAAAGGAGCTAAGGAATTCCAGAAGGAATATCAAAAAAAAAAATCCAGGAACTCTTCAGAAAAGATTTTTGAAAGGTTCCTTAGGAGGAATCGTAGAAATTTTGTGGAGGATTCCAGAAGGAAATTCCAAATTTTTTTGAGGGGTTTTAGAAGTAACTTCTGAAGAAATCCCAAAACGTATACCTAAAAAAATACAAGAAAAAGTCTTTGAAAAATCAAGTAGGAAGCAGAGTTTAAAATTTTCATTTTTAATGAATGAAGTTCAACATGAATTTTGAAAATTCTCAACTGAGGGATCAAAATAAAATTCATTTTGATGAATGAATGTTTTCACCTATTCATTCATTTTCCTGTCACTGACAATTTTCACTAAGAAATAAAACTGGACCGTAACTCCTGATTATCACCTCAAAACTAGAGTATAGTAGTTAATTACAATATTAATTATGTTCTCATTTTACGACGTGCAAAAAAATGTTCGTGATAGAGAATTGAATGAAAAAAGAGAGGCATTCAGCTGACAATGAATGTGGCCAAACACGAATGAAAAAAAGAAAAATCTTCGAATTTTTCACTCTCTGGTAGGAAGGATCCAATAGGATAAGCAAAGGGGAATCTCAAAAGGAACTCAAATGTCTTGAGGCAAAACGGCGCCGAGTGAATTGTGAGTGAGAGCTGCCCCAATATTGAGTGAGTTAGTAAGTCAGGTACGGTTCCGGGTCATTTGGCCGAATGTCACTTGGCCGAATGCCTTTTGGCTGAAACATCAATGATGTATTTAAGTGACCATACCACTGTTCCCAGCCTCAGTATAACTTGAAAGAACAGCTTATGAGTCAAAGAAGAAAAAAACTGTGAAAAAATATAGGCAGTTTCAACGCCAACTAATCTCTGAATGTCAAAACTAGAAAGAATAGCCTATGAAGGAAATATTTCTGATGATCATATTGGCAGATAGAATGTCAAAAACTTCTTCTGAATTCTTTTGATCACGATTCGGCCAAACGGCATTCGGCCAAATGATCCTTTCGGCCAAATGACCGGATACTGCCAGGTACAGACTGAGAAAGTTGGAGTTTCTACATAAATTTAATTGGTTAGTAAAATACATAATTAGAAAATTGATGAGTGTTTATGAGTTGGTGAGTGTAACTTTGAGTAATTTACTGGGTTAATGAATATTATATAATATAGATCTGTTACGTGAAGGTGTGTGAGTAAGTGTTATTGAAATACATAGTGAGCTAGTCAGTAAGGGTATCACCGAGTGAGATCATGTGCAAATTAGTGAGTGAGCGAATTAGTTAGTTTCTGAGTGAATGAATACGTTCGTAAATGAGTGATTTAATGAGTGAGAGAGGGAGTGGGAGAAAAAGAGTGCGATAATAAATTAGTGAGTAAGCGAGTTAATGAGTGAGTTAGTGAGTTAAGGAGAATATGAGTCAGTTAGTAAATGAGTGAGTAAGTGAGTTAATAAGCGATGTAGTGAGTGAGCTTTGATTGATTTACAGACAGTTAATGTGTAAATGAGTAAGTGAGGAAAATAGTGAGTAATATGGCGAGTGACTTAACCTTTTTGGGCCGGATTGTTTTGTCGCTGCTACCGCAACATCACTGGTCTCGAACACGATCGTTAACCTCGGTTTTATCACCGGGATCCCTCCGGTCCCACAGTGATTAGTGATTAGATTAGTGAGAGATGCAAAGAATTAGTAAGTGAAGGAGTGAGTGAGCAAATGAGTAAGTTAGTTAATGGGTGCTTGAATTAATTAGTAAGTAAGCCTGTTGATGACTGAATGCGTGGTGTAACGAGATAGTAGTGGGTTGATTTATTGATTAGTGGAGAAGTTGATAAGTGCGTGAGCACTAGTTGGTCACACGTTCGCTGCATATGCGGATGGTCATGGGTTTGATTTCCAGCCCCGGCACTTGCAATTTTTCGTCAGTTGCTCTTCCCCCGGGAGTGGCCTTCATTGACCCTCTTCTGAGCCCCGTGGCTCAAACGGACCCGGATACCTGAACATCGGCGAACTGCTAGTCATAATGGACCCCCAATCGGACTGGAAAGGAACAACGGCCATCCATCATCCTCATGCTCATCCTTCTACCATGTATAGAGTAGAAAAGTGAAAGCAGCAGAAAAGCAACCAGTTCGATAAAGTAGAATAGAAGGCGTTGTTCAAAATGTAAGTGCAGCCGTCAAATGAAATCGCTCACGTAATGCCCTAGTGGACAATAGAGCTGTAATTAGGTTAAGTGATTAAGAATAAAAAAAAAGTGTGTGAGCATGTGGATCAAGATTTGTTGAAGTTTTTTTTTCTGTGTATCTGTTTGTGTTTTTTTGTGATCACTGATAATGAACTTTATGTTTCGAATGGATTCAGGTAGGTTTATCATATGATGTAGGAATTATCGTAAGGTATATAACCGTTGCAAGCGCATCACGAATAGTTTATTCTTTAAAATATGTTATTGTCTTCTATTCCAAATTTTCAGTCACCCAGCCCTGCAACGATCAAGATGAAAAATAGTCTCAAATCTCTATGCTTTGGTTCGGACGGGAAGGAGGCAACCCTCATAACATAACGGTCTTGTTCCACCTACGAATAGTCGCACAAATTCGTGCTTAGTGCTAATCCTAATGCTAATGAGTTAGTGAGTGAGTGATGTTGTGATTTAACCCACGAGCGATCGCGCTGTTGTATTTTGTACAACACGTTGAAAAAATCTCGCTCTTTGTACTCAGCATTAGCGTGGTGCTGACGCAGGTAGTCAACCGCGCGAGTTACGGAGGGTTAATAAGATAATGATTGAGTGAGTTGATAAGTTTGTGAACGGGCAATTGAGTGAGTGAGTGAGCTCGTGACAAGAGAGTGAGCGATTCAGTGGATGTGTTAGTTGATGAATGAGTGAGTCAGTGAATGAATAAGTGATATACCAACTTAGTTATACGCCGACATTCGCACTTATCAAGTCACTCGCTTATTAACTTACTCGCTTGCTCATCAGCTCACTCATGCATCAACTGATTCACTCACAAAATTCCACTCACCACGCTACTTAATCTTTAATTCACTCACTCGGTTGCTCACCCATTAACTCACATATTATTTACCTCATTAACTTCCCAAAGCACTCATTCACCAACTTTCATCCACTAATAGGACGCAATCAGTGAAGTACTTGATTCAAAGTAGTGAGCAGGATTTTTGTATGGCGAGATCATCAATTCTCCATTTCTGCAAAGATATGGTGCAAACAGCGTGGATATTATGATTTCTTGCCTAATTCGATGCTGTTTGTTCTTGTGAAAAAAAATTAACGCATTCCGTACGTTTATGGCCCAAATTCTGTTCAATCACCACACTGTTTCTTATCGTTTCTTCTCTTCCTATCTTCAAATCATCCTACTATCGTTTCTCCATATACAGGGTGTTAGGTTCCTGAGTGCAAACTTTTTAAAGGGTGATAGAGGACCATAAATGGAGAAAAAAATTGTTCTACGCATATGGTCAAATCTCAACCGTTACGTAGTTATTGAACTTCCCATGTTTTTGACTCTTATTGCCTTGACTGGAAATAACTTGAAAGTGGTCAAACTTATCGAAGTTTTTTTACCCTTATTCGAAAGATTATTGAATTTTCTAACAAATGGCATCTTTGAATCGATTGGTTTAGTTAAATAGCTAAGTTTTCTAGAGCAAAATAGCTAAAAATAGTGTATTTTAATTGGGATTTGTCAATTATCTTTGAAACATGCGTAATAAATTAAAATTCTTTCTTTGGCAAAGTTGTGGCCCCTGTTACACTCTACAATTCGTTCTTTGACACCAAACTTCTATCTCTTATCGTTTTGTTGCAATTTTGATTTTAACATTGCATTTCAGATCATAAATTTGCAACTGTCATGAAAAGCACTTTTTTGCGCATTGTGCCGCACATTTAAATCAAAATTGCAAGAAAACGATAAGAGCTAGAAGTTTGGTGTCAAAGAACGAATTGTAGAGTGTAACAGGGGCCACAACTTTGCCAAAGAAAGAATTTTAATTTATTACGCATGTTTCAAAGATAATTGACAAAACCCAATAAAAATACACTATTTTTAGCTATTTTGCTCTAGAAAACTTAGTTATTTAACTAAACCAATCGATTCAAAGATGCCATTTGTTAGAAAATTCAATAATCTTTCGAATAAGAGTAAAAAAACTTCGATAAGTTTGACAATTTTCAAGTTATTTCCAGTTAAGGCAATAAGAGTCAAAAACATGGGAAGTTCAATAACTACGTAACGGTTGAGATTTGACCATATGCGTAGAACAATTTTTTTCTCCATTTATGGTCCTCTATCACCCTTTAAAAAGTTTGCACTCAGGAACCTAACACCCTGTATTTAGACTTCCCAAGATAAGAAGATGGTAATCTTATATTTCTAACTATCTATCTAATGGTTTGTCTACCATTCTATCTTTATGACATTCTATCTACATATATCTGTCTATCATCATATCTTCTAATCTTTTGTGCTTTTTCTATTTTCTATTTCATTTCTCTAATACGAAGACTTCATATATCATAACTTTCCTCTTTGTCTTGTAATCATTCAAACTATTTTCATATCATCCTAGGTTCATATATTCTTGTCCTGCAAAAAATGTGCTCTTCAAATTACCTTACTTCATATATTCCTAGATTTCTATCTTACTTTCTTCTCATCATCATATACTCTTATAGCCCTATGTTTATTCTTATATTGTTGACTTTATATCTTCTTACCATCTTATGTCTCAAGCTTTTAATCTTTTAACCATTTCCTGCTAGTCTTTCATTTTATATTTCTTCAATTTTATCTTACTTGCTGTTTTAAAATTTATCCTTACAAGTTTTTCACAAACCACCATCCGAACTATTTCTCGACGCACTGTAGAGGGAGAAAGATTGGCATCATTTGCGCGGGAGAGCTCTACGAACAACAGCTGGCAGATGATTAAATATTTATCCACAATAAACGACCCTCTAACATCGTTTACAACGTTCGAAAAACATAGTTCGGACAGCCCCGATTTAAATGAGGAAGAATGTATCAGCAGTATGGTTCGGTTGGACGTATGCAAATCGAGACGCGCGCGCGCGTTAGCGTTTCCTAAATGAGCTGCTTGGTGGGCATGATTTAGAGAGGGCTTACCAGAGGGCACCATCCGAGCAAGATATTGGTCCACCACACGGTCGAAACTCACCTGCGGAAGGAAGAGGGGATAAAAGTGGAAAATTAATAACCGGGTGGATTTCAGAAAATGTTAATCAAACAAAATTTTTCCAATCCCATGGTCGCGCGGACGCGGTGGTATTTCTAGAGAAGAATCCAATTCTTTCGGGGGGAGAACTTGAGCCTTGTGTGTGCAAACATGTATCAATGGTTTCCCATCTGAAGAATGTCACCCCTAGAGTCGAAGCGTAGCACCAGATCTCAGCAGGGTCGTGAGCAGCTACTAATTATCGAGCTTCGAAATCTCGGCTGGTCTCATGTCACCACTGCGCGGACCCGAACTCAAACCAACAACCGGCCGCCCTTCAAGTCTAAATACCAGAACCTAGAGGCAGTTGAGAGTCGAGAGACTGCCACGAGTTATCTACGGCCGTCGGAGTTCTTATTACGGCGCAAAAATTCTTGGGACAGGAAAAAATATCACCTTACCCATAAGCATGTGCCCCGCCAGGGGAACCCCTCCTCTCGCAGGGTGGTGACGACGTTGACTAGAAATCAGATTAAGTCAAACACATAAAAACATTTTCTTTGGCAACTATCGCTCACCTAGATCTAGCGGGGCGTCCAAGGGTTGAGGTCGGTATAAGAAGTGATCGTGCTTTTTACAGCCCACCGCTCCCGCTCGCCACACGGAGCAAATGATATTAATGTTCTTCACACACTCGCGTAAGGTTCATACGTTCACACAGGTGCAGGCTGATCTTTTTGTATCTCCTAACTAACTCCACGTGAGGTGGTACCTACGCAAAAAAAAAACTCGAAGGGTTGGTCCAGCGCATTTAGTGTTTTATGCTGACATTTAACCTTTCGCTGTTATGTGGCGGTCACCTGCCTGGCCTGTGTCTTATTGTAAGCAAGCCATCAATGACTTTTATGCTGATGCCGATCGGTCTGTAAGCTGTGCATTCTAAAAGTGATCGATCAAGGTTTACGTTCTGAATTCTAGGGATTTTACTAGCAGTGGATCGTGGGATTCATTGTATTGACTTTATTCAACAGAAGAATAATAAGACAACTAATCAGCGATCTCTTTAAGCACAATCAACCAAGCTGTCCCTTCAACACCCACAGTTTTAAGTGCTTCGAAAGACATCTGTGCGCAATAAGCGAAGAACCTTTATTGGGCATGTCTATTTATCATTCTATGTATTTCAAGAAGTCAGTTTTCCATATCCTTTCCAACTTCCACCGCGATGAGTAGGTAGTGTTAACGGAGAACGTTACCTTACCGGTCAGACTTAAGGCCTGAGTGGCCTCTGTAGACGTCTCCATTCTACTCGGTCCATGGCTGTGTGTCTTCAGTTCCGAACTCTACGAAAGGCCCGCAGATCATCATCCACTTGACCGACCCTCCTAGCTCGCTGCGCACCATTTCTATTTGTACCGGTCGGATGACTCTCGATAACGTGACCCGCCCACCACCGTAATCTCCCGATTTTCACGGTATGGACGATGGTATTTGATCGTAGAGTCCAAAGTTAGCACGATTTCCTGCCACAGTGCGCCTCTGAATTTCTTTGCTGCGCTGGTGTCGTTGGCGGCGGTTACCAATGATCCCAGGAGTTCTTCAACCGCCTCGATTTCATCACCGTCGTTAGAAATTCGGGGTGGCGGGCGCGGTGATTCTTCCCTGGAGCCCTTTGTCGATTCACACCTGGCTTCATTCTTTAGTCGGATGTACGTTTCCGCCATCGTCTCAGATTTGTGAGCCACAATATCATTATCATTTGCGAAACCAAGCAGCTGAACGGACTTCGTGAAAATCGTTCCACTCGAGTTTATACCCTCGTAAGTCTAAAGCAATGTTGAACAGCAAGTACGAAAGACCATCCGGACCTTGCCGTAACCCTCTGCGAGATTCGAAAGGACTCGAGAGTGTCCCTGATACTCGAACTACGCACATCACTCGATCCATCGTCGCCTTGATCAACCGTATCAGTTTATCCGGGAATCTGTATTCGTGCATAATCTGCCATAGCTGTTCTCGATCGATTGTATCATACGCCGATTTGAAATCGATGAACAAGTGATGTGTGGGCACGTTATATTCGCGGCATTTCTGCAACACCTGGCGGATGGCGAACATCTGGTCCGTTGTAGCGCGTTCACCCATAAATCCAGCCTGATATTGCCCCACGAACTCTTTTGCAATCGGTGATAGACGGCGGCATAAAATTTGAGAGAGTATCCTGTAGGCGGCGCTGAGTAGCGTGATCGCGCGATAGTTCCCGCAAACCAACTTGTCACTCTTTTTGTAGATGGAACGCACGATACCTTCCATCCATTCCTCCGGTAATACTTCCTCCTCCCAAATCTTGGTAATGATCCAATGTAGTGCTATGACCTGTGCTTCTCCACCGTATTTTAGAAGCTCGCTTGGTATTTGATCTACTACAGCGGCTTTGTTGTTTTTCAACCAGCCAACCTTTTGAAGATTAGAGGTTGGAAGTCTTTCGTCCTGCGCACGTACTCCTAGATCTGTTACCACGCCACCTTCGGTGCTTGCAACGCCGCTGTTGAGCTGCTAATCTTGGCAGATGAACTTCAGATGATTAACAGGTGGAAGTAACACTACGGCAAACACCTGAATGGTGCAGGGATCGCAGATGTGGAAGACTAAGGCAGGCAGCGGGAGAAGTAACTACGTCAGCAGTGAAGTGCAGTACATATACAATGAAACAGGGGACAACAACGAGTCAGAAGTTAAGGATGCTATCCAACAGCCACATCAGCAGCTCGTGAAAATTATGTCAGCTGGTAAGGACTGTATCGGAGATGAAATTCATCAAAATGTAGGAACAGGGAAGGGGAATAACAGTTAACTATTTCCACACCCCACAGACGTGAATGGAAGAACTGCATTGGAATTCTGGGAGGGGTCTAATGCAAACAGGATCAATCTTTGTCGAGATTTTTGATGGGTTCCAGCAGGATAATGATTAGATGTTTATGTGATACATATAGCTCAAGATGGAATGCTAAGAGACACTGAAAGGGTTTCTGTTAGGAATCCTATGTGGTTGGGAGCTGGGATCTAGTGAAATTGTGGTTATATTAGATCCCCATCCAATGATGCTAGGTTATTCTGTTGCGAATTGTAGTGAATATTTTGCTGTAATATTATTGAAAAGCTTCAATAAATTTTGATGCATGTTTTCCAAAAATCGGGATTTCTCCAAGAATTTCTTATTGGGTTCTTCCAGAAACTCCTCACCGGAATCCTTCAGGAACTCCTTCCAGGATTTTTGCAGAAACTCCTTCTGGGGTTCCTTCCGGAATTCTTGTTCATTCTGGAGTTCTTTCAGATGTTATCAACGGAAAACTTGCAAGAGTTTTATTCACCCAGGATTTTTTTATGGAATTCCTTATAGCATTGTTCCAGGAGTTCTTTACATAATTTCTACAACGATTCCTTGAAGAATTCCTTCAACAATTTTTTAACGATTTCCTCTAGCAATTTTGAAATGCATTTCTCATGGTGTCCCTTCTGGGTTTCTTCAAATATTTTCTTATGGGATAACATTTACACTGGAATCCCTTCTGGGAATCCCAGAAAAAATAATCTCTAAACATTCTAAACAGAATTAGAGGAATTTCAGAAGGAATTCCTGAAGAAACTACCTGTGGAATCCCTGGAACTCTTGGAAGAATCTTGAAAGGAAATCATAGATAATTGATGATTAACCTGGGCTTGTTAGGGGAATATCTGTAAGTAAAATGGTCGAAATACGTATCTGTCAAAAGATGCATATTCTTAGTGGAATTCAAAGGAACAGTACTTAACGCGATTTTCTTTTTACTCATAGATAAATCCCAAAAAAAATCCGTGAGGAATTCTCGAAGCCAGATGGAATTTTTTGGAGAAATCCTTAATAAAATACTGGAAGAATCCCAGAAGGAGCTATCTGAAAAGTCTAAGGAAGAACTCCTGGAGAAATCCTGGTTCAATTTCTGACGAAAATACGGAAGAAATTTGTTGAATGAATCCCGAAAATATCTTCTGGCGAATCCCGGAAGATATCCAGATGGTACTCCTGCTGATATCTAAGAAAGAAAATCCTGGAGGAATTCCAGAAGGAACCATGGGAGGAATCAATGAAGGAATTCCTCGCGGAATTTTAAGAGCTCCTGAAGGAATCCTGGAAGGAGTGAATGGAAAGATGCCGGAAATGGTTAGAGGAGGAATCCCGGGAAAAAAAAATCCTGGATAAATCCCAGAAGGAACTCCTCGAGGAAGGTAAGAAAAAAAAACTAGAAGAAATTGAAGAATCCAAAAAAGAACTCCTGGAGGAACCCGTGAGGCAACTCTTGGAGGGGTTTTGAAAAAAATGTCGGAAGGAATTCCTGGAGAAATGTCAGAAGGAACTTATATAAGGACAAGCGTCTTGAAATCCCGCTTCAACACTGCAGCAGAACTTCAGACGCACAAATCTCAAACAGCAAGCTTCAAACAACAGTGCGTTTTATTATTCTGTTTCTGCTCACTTCTAATAAGCTTCACATAACAAGATCAGTTGCGCTGTATTTGTTTACGAAGAGATTTGTGCGCTCGAAATCGTGAGTAGGTGCCAAAGTCGGCCATTGTGGCGGTCATATTGGGATTCTAACAAGTCTGTCCTTAAGAAACCCAGAAAGAAATTTTACTGGAATCTAAAAAAATACGGTCCGAAAAGACTCCTGGTGGAGAGCAGAAAGCCCTGAAGGATCTCCAGATTGAAACCATGGATTAACTCCTAGAAGAACCGTAGGCTCCTTTGGAGGATTGTTAGAAAGAGCTCAGGAAGGAATTCTTGGAGGGATCATTGAAGGGACCATTGGAGGAATACAAAAAAGAGGAATTTTCAAATTGAATTCTGAAGGGAATTCTTGGAGAAATCCCAGAAGGAAGTGCTAGATGAATTCTAAAACATAGGAATCCTAAAAGCAACTGCTTGAGGAATGCCAGAATGAACTGCTGGAAGATTTTCAGACGAAACTCCTGCAAAGTCCACTAAATGTCATGGTGAATTTCATTCAAATGAAACCAATTTGATATTCTTAATATTTAATCTTTATTAATAAGCCAATCAATATCTTCGAGAAAGTTCCTAGGTTAATATCATTTGTAAATAGGGCTCTGCCCGGAATTCTCTCCCTCTCTTTTACTCTTATTGAGATTTTTTATACAACAAGGTCTCCGTTGCACGAAGAAAATGTTTGACAGATCTCGTATCACATTGACAGATAACCCATTGAACTATCATTGTGACCTGAGAATTGTGCAAGACGGGTTGACCAGTGCGCTCGTTGAACACTTCTCCGGAGGCTTACCTATTGACTACTAAGGTCTAGGCAGGACCTGTATATGCAATGTGAAGGCGACTTGATATAATTTGTATGGCACGTAAGATTTCTATCAAATGATACGAAGTTCCATAATTGAATTCACAGCTATCACATGCAAATGAATCAGTTTGCTGAATATTTGCCATGTAATAGCTGAGTCGGCAGTGGCCAGTCAACGCTTTGACCAGCATGCTGTAATTCTGCTTTGACAGATTTGTTAGATACTTCGCCTCCCCTACACACCAAAAATCGATTGAGAGTTTCAGCAAAATTTTGCTGAATTTTGCCGAGCTGAAGGTTTCAGTAAACATTTTGCTGAAATTCAGCAAAATTTTGCTGATTTGTTCAGTAAACTCTGCTGATCACCAGTAACGTTTTGCTGAAATTCAGCAAACTTTGCCGAAAGTTCAGCAAAAAATTTTGCTGAACCCTTCAGCTCGGCAAAATTTAGCAAAATATTGCTGAAAGCGTTTGGTGTGTAGATATGGCTCCAGACAATACAATTTTATTTGACGACATGACTCCAAACTATTCCAGTATTGTTTGTGCTGAGTGGCAGCCCAGGTGTCAATCTGAAGCTTTACCCAACCCTTGAATATCGGAATAGCTGGCTCAGGGCCAATGAAGTCATGTGATGCTCCAGTGCGAGCTAACTCATCAGCCAATTCATTTCCAGCGATTGAAAATGGCCAGGTACCCATACAAGGTGAACAGCGTTTGCTGAATTCATCTTCTCGATTTGAGTTCGACAAGCGATAACTAACTTCGACCTGGAGTTGGCTGAAGCAAGTGCTTTTATAGCAGCCTGGCTATATGAACAGAAGTATATTACTTTGTCCATTACGTGCTGCTGAAGTGCTGATTGCACTCCGCACATAAGAGCAAGGATTTCGGCCTGAAAAACAGTGCTGTGTCTACCAAGTGAGTAAGACTGATACAGCCTTAGCTCACGAGAATAAACACCAGCACCTGCTCGACCGTCGAGGAGGGAGCCATCGTTGTAACATACGATGTCATCTGAAATACTTCTCTCCAGATAACTGGGAAGGGAATTTCGTGGAAAATGTCCTATATGGAAAATTTCAAGCAAATGTAAGATCACTTGGAGCAAGGACAACTTTGTTTCAATTCACCAAAAGTGGAAATAACGAAGTGTGTGTTGAACTGCGGTTCACAAGAGTTTCCTCTAGTAAACCGAGTACCCATAGGCGGTGAGTGCAAGAAAGTGCTTCTTGTTTGAGATGAATGTGTAGTGGAGCAACGTCAAAGAGAACTTCGAGCGCTGCCGTAGGAGTTGAAGAGAACGCTCCTGACATTGCCATTAAGCACATCCTTTGGAGAAGGCCTAACTTTGATTGGACCGTTCTCACTTCGCCCTTTTGCCACCACACAAGACATCCATAGGCCAATATTGGACGAACAACTGTTGTGTAAATCCATCTGATATACTTGGGTTTCAGAGCCCAAGTTGTACCAAAGGTTCGCCGGCATTGCCCGAAGGCCATATAAGCTTTCTTGATTCTGAACTCAACATGAGGTGTCCTGAAAAGCTTGGAATCCAGAATGACTCCAACGTACTTTATCTGTTCAGTCACATTGATTTCAGAATCAAAGAGACGTAAAGGTCGAACGCCATTACGGTTTCGCCTTTCCGTGAAAAGAACAATAGATGTTTTACTCGGATTAACCGAAAGGCCATATTGGCGACACCAACCCTCAACTACCTGAAGGGCGTTTTGCATCAGGTCGAAAAGGGTGCTGATGCACATACCAACTAACAATGTTAGGTAGTCGTCGGCAAAACCATAAGTAGGAAAACCGCTATTATTGAGCTGCCTCAATAGCGTATCTGCTACGACATTCCACAAAAGCGGTGATAAGACTCCCCCTTGGGGGCATCCACAAACACTCAATTTCCTAATCCCTGCTAGACGCAATGTCGAGAAGAGATATCGGTTTTTGAGCATTTGGTGAATCCAATTGGAAATCATTGGAGATATACCATGACTCCGTGCGGCTTCCAATATGGCATCGAAAGGCACGTTGTCAAAGGCACCCTCGATATCTAAGAAAACACCCAAACAAGATTGATTTTGAGCGAATGCTTTCTCGATATCGTAAACAACCTTGTGTAAAAGAGTCACAGTGGACTTACCAGATTGGTAGGCATGTTGGTTCACATGAAGAGGCACGTTGGCCAGATGAACATCACGGATATGATGATCCACAATGCGTTCTAAGCATTTCAGAAGAAAAGAGGTCAAACTGATAGGTCTGAAACTCTTTGCTTCTTCATACGACGCACGACCCACTTTCGGAATAAACTTTACAGTAATATCCCTCCAGGATTAGGGTATATTCCAAGCAAAACTGCAAACAAGTATTTTTTTCAAAACATGTTTGAAATGATCAAATCCCTTCTGAAGCAAAATAGGATAAATCCCATCTGCCCCAGGAGATTTGAAAGGATCAAAGCTATTAAGTGCCCACTCAATCGATTCTATAGTTACAATACTCCGAGCCGAAGCCAGGGAATCGTAACTACAAGAAAAGACATCAGGTTCATCCGAAGATGTAATATCCACACATCCAGGGAAGTGTGTGCTGAATAAGCATTCCAGAACTTCCTCATCAGAGGAAGTCAGATCGTCATTTGGCAAACGAAGTTCGTTCACTCGGAAATCCTTAGATTTCGCAAGGATTTTTTTTAACCGACTGACTTCACTCAAGCTGGAAACATTTGTACAAAGGTTTTTCCAGCCGGATCGTTCAGCAGACCGGAGAGCTTTCTTATAGGCCTTGCGAGCGGACCTGAAAGCCTCCGAGTCTGCCGAACGCCGTCTGTTCCAACTCTTTCTACATTGTTTCCTGAGCTTCGCCTGATCAGAGTTCCTCTTTTAGTCTCCACAGGCCGCAGAGGGCAAGCTTCTTCAAAAGCTTCCATGATGAAAGTCGTTGTTGCATCAACGGCATCATCTAACTCACTTGGAGTGTCAGTGGATGGTGAGTACCCATGGAATTTAGCCGCAACCAAATCAGTAAACAGATCCCAGTTGATTGACCGGAGATTCCTGAAACGCAAAGTTTGCGAAGTAACATTCACATGTTCAATAAAAATGTAGCGATGGTCAGATAAAGATTCTTCGTCCGACACATGACAATCGGTCAACTCGTGACTAAATCTACTAGATCAAAGCGTTATATCTAACACTTCCTTTCTAGCAGATACCATAAAGATTGGGCGGTTTCCCATGTTCAGTAATGCAAGATTTGTACTACTTAAGTACTCCATCGAACAGGAGCCTCTCAAGTTATTGTCTGAGCTGCCCCAGATAATATGGTGAGCATTAGCATCACTGCCAACAATTCGCGGAAGGCCTTTTGAAGTACAGTATGCGATGACATATTTGAAAGCATCCGTAGGGTTCATCATGCGGTAAATAAACCGAACAATACACGTATTTCCTGTTGAGGTTTCCAACAGATACATCAATTGTGACAGCACATACATCTCTGGTGTTTAATTCAGAGACGAGTGTAGCAACGATTGCGTTGTTGACAAGCACACAGGCTCGAGGCATGACACGTGAGTTTGCTATTTCATTTTTACTGAAAGTAGCAAACACCGGGTTCTAGATAGAATTTACCCTTACAAAAGTAAGGTTCTTGGACTAAGGCCACTTGAGCTGTTCCATTTTGCACAAGTCTGCAAAGATTGATCGTTGCTGTTCTTTTATGCTGAAGATTGATCTGAGCTACCCAACCGTAGCTACTACCCAAACTAGGCAAGATGAAACTCTTTACAAGCACAACACAACAAAGAACAGCATCAATAAAACCAGATCGGTATCGATTGGAAAACGCCAAAGGCGAGGATACACAGAATACACTGTGTAAATCGCATAATGCGAAACCATATAGGTGTCAATTTAAACTAATTCATAAAATCTTCATAATCTCGTCCTTATTTAGCCTCTAGTTTGAAACTGAAGAAGGGCAGCTGGTTGTCTCGGAGAAACACAAGATCCACTGCGTTATTGCTCCGATTAGCGCAGTAAGGGCAAAATACTGTGGAGGGCGCCCTGGTACTTCACAGGCTCCGTTAGCGGTTTGTTTTTATTAGACCCCCTAACCATTCATTCCTAGACACGGTAAGCATAAAGCCGCATCACGCCATGAATTAGGGATCACCTGTTTAGTGGACTCTTACCACCGGAACAGGCGGTCCGTAGTGTTATTCTTAGCGAATTGAGACAACCGCTACCGACACTACACAGCTATCTAGGCTGATCGAGAAAAGAAGTTAACCTTCATCCAGCCAACGTACATTTTCCACCTTCGGAAAAGCACAAAAATGGTCATAACTTTTTTGTTTTTCGATGGATTTTGATGAAATTTTCACAACTTCCCGAAAAACTCTTCTAGTTTTTGATGCCGGGGACATGGGTGCCTGGTCCACATGGTTCCGGAGTTATTCCGGATTGTCTTGGGGTACCAAAATTGGCCACATACTTTGCGCAAAGTATATCTCAAGATCCCGATGAGATAGAAGTATAGTGTCTTCGGCGAATTTGTTCAGCAGGTTAAGAACTAACTGGCAACGGCGACTTTGGTTCGTGATTCGGCCGCTAGGCGGCGCCAGTGTAAAAAATGTTCAAACCCTCATATCTCAGAAACCTGATATGATAGAATGATGCTGTCTTCGGCAAAATTCTTCAGAAAGCTCAGAACTATATGATAGTAAAGTCTTTGGTTTGGGATTTATCCGCTAGGTGGCGCCTTGTGTCTGAAAAATTCAAACACGTATATCTCGATACCCTAATGAGGTACAAGCATGCCGTTTTCAGCAAAGTTGATCAGCAGGCTAAGAAATATCTGGCAATGGCGTCTTTGGTTCGAGAATCGTCTGCTAGGTGGCGCCAGGGTAAAAAATGTTCAAACTTCTATATCTCAGAATCCTGATAAGATAGAATGATGCCGTCTTCAACAAAGTTCTTCAGCAAGCTAAAAACTGTCTGATAGTTGAGTCTTTAATTTGTGATTTATTCGTTAGGTGGCACCGTGTGTGTAATATTTGTGTGTTGTGTCTCGTTACTATTTATTATTTATTATTATTTATTTATTAGTGACACTTTACCTTTAGGAGGCATTCGTGTCAGATTAATTAAATTTAACAACTACAAGCAAAACAAAAATACTAAATTGCATTGAAAAGGTTACAATCTATCAAGAATTTAACTATTGCTTCTTGCTTCGGCCGAGAATACGCTACATGGGTCTGGAAGGCAAAAACTGAGGTTACTACTGCACGAGACGATTCCAGCGCCAACTTTTCCGTTATCTTTAGATCCTTTCGTATACAGTTTCTCATGGGTGCCGTAATGGTTAGTGATGAATTCCTTGAAATTTGCCTGTACAATACTTTGGTTTGCACCGGCTCTAATACTACGTCGCAAACGGTATTCTGTAAAATTGTTCGGCGTGTTGAGAACTATCCGAGAATGGTGACGCTAGGGGACACTAGCAATCAAAACATCCAAACAATTTTATCTCAAAAATCGGAAAACGTCAAATTGTCAAAGCAAATTGTTCCGAAAGTTAAGAGGAAGTAAGACCTATCTGGCGTCCTTGGTTCTGATGTTATTCGATAGGTTCCGTCTAATATTAAGAAAATACTTGTATGAACACCCCAATGAACAAGAAATATTCCATTTCTAGCATAGTTGCTCAGCAAGCTAAGAACCATTTGGCAGGATTGTAGACGGTCGAGTACGGTGGTACAAGAGGCAATACTCTAACACCGTCTTTGACCCCCTGCAGACAAGTTTTGTCACCCTACAATATTGCTTCTGGGAATTCCCCAAGAACTTCCTCCAGCAATTTCTTCTGGAAATCTTTCAGGAATTCCTCTAGGACATCCTCCAGAAGTTCCTCCGGGAAATCCTCTAGGAAATCTTTAAGGAATTCCTCCGGGGATTCCTCCGGAAATTTCCCCAGGATTTCCTCTATGACTCACATCAGGACTCGGCAATTTCTGCAGGAATTCTCCGGAGATTTTTTCCAGATTTTCTCCGGAAGTTTTACTGAGAATTTCTCCAAGAATTCGTCCATGAGTGCCTCCGGGAATTCCTCCACGAACTCCTCCGGGATTTTTTTCAGGAATTCCTCCAGTATGTTATTTAGGAATTTCTCCAAGAATTTCTCTAGGAATTTTTCCAGGAATATATCCGGGAATTTTCTAAGGAAAACTTTCGGTTTTTTTTTCAAGAAAATTCTCTGGGAATTTCTCCAGGAATCTCTTCCGGAAGTTTTCCGTGATTTTATTTTCTCACGAATCCCCCTGATAATTTTTCCCAGAATTCCTCCAGGAGTTCCTTTACGAATACCTCCGGGAAATCATCCTGTAATTCCTCCGGCAATTTCTCCAGGAAATCCTCCAGGAATTCTTTTGGGAATTTCTTCTGCAAATCTTCCTGAAAATCCTCCGGGGACCCTTCTGAAATACCTCCGGGAATTTTTAAATGAAATTTTCGTGATTTTCTCAGGAAATCCTCTGGGAATTTCTCAAAGTATTCCACAGAGAATGCCTCTAGGATTTCGTCCAGGATTCGTCAGGAAATTTCTCTAGGAATTCCTCCGGTCATTTCTTCAGCAATTCCTCTGGAAAACTCTTCAGGGAATCCTTCTTCCTGGTGGATTCCCCGAAGGAAATTCCTGGACGAATCTCTGGAGGAATCCCTTGGAGAAATCATGGAGAAATATCCAAAAGAATTCCTGAAAATAATCCCGGAAAAAGTCCTGGAGAAATAACTGAAGGAATCACCTTGGGAATCACCGGAGACATTGCTGATGGGTGTCATTGAAGAATTCCCGCAGAAATTCCTAGAGGGAGTCGTAAAGAAATTCCTAGTGGAATTCCAGGAAAAAATTTGGAAGGATTTCCTGAAGAAATTCCTAGTGGAATTTCTGGAGAAATTCCAGGGAAAATTTCTAGAGACATCCGCGGAGGAATTTCCAGAGAAAATCCTGGTGGAATTCCTGGAGAAAACAGAGAAGGAATTCCTGGAGAAATTCCCAGAGGAATTCCTGGAGAAGTTCTCAGAGCGTTTTCTGAAAAAAGTCACGGAAGACTTCCTGGAGAAATTTTTAGTGGATTTTTTTTTTGAAAAAAAAAACGGAAGTGTTACTGAAGAAATTCTCGAAGGAATTTCTGGGGGAATTCCCGCAGGAATTCCTGGACGAATTTTAGGAAGATTTCCCGGACAATTTCTTGAAGAAATTTCCGAAGCGCAATTCCCGGAAACATTCGCGGAGATATTCCTAGAGGAACTCTCGGAGAAATCCAGTCTGGAGAAATTCTTTAAGGAATTACTGAGGAAAATCCCGAATTCATGGTGTAATTTCCGGAGGAACTCATCGAGGTATTCCTGTGGAAATTCTCGGAAGAAATCCGGAGGAATTCCTGGAAAACTCCTGGAGAAATTCCCAGAAGGAGTTATTAATGTGGGTCCTAGAGGACATCCTGGAAAATTTTCCAGAAGAATTTCTGGAGAAATTTCCAGAGGAATTCCTAGAGAAATTCCCGGAGAAGTTCTTGGAAAAAAATCCGGAAGAGTTCTTGTAGAACTTCCCGGAGACATTCCCGGAACTAAACGGAGCAATATTGTGGGGTGACAAAATTTGTCTACAGGGGGTCAAAGATGGTGTAGCGAATAACCTAACGAATAAATCACAAATCAAAGACTCAACTATCAGACAGTTTTTAGCTTGCTGAAGAACTTTGTTGAAGACGGCATCATTCTACCTTATCAGGATTCTGAGATATAGAAGTTTGAACATTTTTTACCCTGGCGCCACCTAGCGGACGATTCTCGAACCAAAGACGCCATTGCCAGATAGTTCTTAGCCTGCTGATCAACTTTGCTGAAAACGGCATGCTTGTACCTCATTAGGGTATCGAGATATACGTGTTTGAATTTTTCAGACACAAGGCGCCACCTAGCGGATAAATCCCAAATCAAAGACTTTACTATCAGATAGTTCTGAGCTTGCTGAAGAATTTTGCCGAAGAAAGCATTATTCAATCTTATCAGGTTTCTGAGATATGAGGGTTTGAGCATTTTTGACACTGGCGCCGCCTAGCGGCTGAATCACGAACCAAAGTCGCCGTTGCCAGTTAGTTCTTAACCTGCTGAACAAATTCGCCGAAGACACTATACTTCTATCTCATCGGGATCTTGAGATATACTTTGCGCAAAGTATGTGGCCAATTTTGGTACCCCAAGACAATCCGGAATAACTCCGGAACCATGTGGACCAGGCACCCATGTCCCCGGCATCAAAAACTAGAAGAGTTTTTCGGGAAGTTGTGAAAATTTCATCAAAATCCATCGAAAAACAAAAAAGTTATGACCATTTTTGTGCTTTTCCGAAGGTGGAAAATGTACGTTGGCTGGATGAAGGTTAATATTAATGATCAACTTCATACGGGTTCAAACAGCCGAGCAAAATCGATTAAGCCCAAGGGGGCGCTCAAAGTGCTTGATATTTGTATGGAAAAATGTGGTCAAATATATGCAGAAAGCTTACAGCGCCACCTAGCGGCAAAAATCGAAAACTTAAGATTTCTGCCTACATTAGTCTAGGTCAGTCGCACTCAAAAGATGGTCTCTGGGTTCTGAGTTGACTACGCAGTTTATTTCAGTAGAAATATGTCTATGAGTGGGACATTTTGTCCTTCACTCCGCTGCGCTGCATCACCATTGGAAGGGAGCAGCTTAATACCACAAAAGCCCATTAGGTGGATAGTTTCAATTTTCTGTATCCAATAATCCGCATCCGCCTCTGACTTTTTTTTCAAGGAGGTCGCACCCCGTCCAGCAGCTGTATAGCCACTTTCCATCCATTTGCAGTAGATAGAAATAAAGAGAGCCTTGTGAAAAAGAAATTACCAAGCGCAAAATAAACCTGACCGCAAGCAAAACTAAACGTAATTAAAAAGTCAATTAAATTGCACGAGATACTGCAAATGGGTAAACTGTAACGCATATCTGTTAATTCTGCTTCGGCGTACCTCCCACCACCCTCTGAGCTCTGGGAGTCCATCATCGAAGCCCACTTCCCATGGAATCGATTTGCAAAAAAGAGAAAAAAAAAACACAGGAAAGACCACGGCGGCGGATCGATGCACATTCCAATCGGGAAGATTATGACTCCTGCTGACTGGCTTGAAACCGTCGCGTCGTCCGACCTGCCTCCGATGATGTCCGCGCGCGGCGATGCCCCGACGACGATGATGATGATGATGGTGATCGTGAAGTAAATAAATTACGCGCTTCGGCAAGATTGAGAGCATCACCCAACGAACAACAGCATCCAAAGGGGCGGCGGCGACGAAGATACAGTGGATCGATAGAATTTTATGAACTGACCATGGCACACGGTGTGGAACGGCCAAGAGTCAGTGAGCATCGATCGATTGAGGGACGGCATCCGCTGCATCCGAGAAAGGGGTACTTTTGGTCTCCTGCGGTCTCTGGTGCCGCGGTGAAATGGGGTCTTAGTCGACCAAGCTTGCACATCTCCCATCATACATCTAATAGGCCAGGTTGGATTAATTTAATACCACCCACCTAGAGTGGGATCTTCTGGTCAGGGATGGGATGCGGCGGATGCTTGCAGCTTATGAGAAAGGTATTTGGCATGGATGGCTAATATTTGTACAAGATGTATCGACAAGAGTGAGCGAACAGACTCGGTAAGCTGCTTTATGGATGACCGTTTCAGCCGCGTGGAATAGAGCTTGTCGGTTTGTCTCAAGGTTGAGGAGATATGTATGGTAACGGATTCGAACAAATATCACAGCGCAAAATTTTTCGGTCTCAAGAGCAAAGTTATGTGTTTCCGGCGGATTTTGGGTCGCTGCATCCGAATTCGGGCTCAGATTTGCTCCAGCACGTCACAATTTTGAGCTACACCTCAATTTATAGGGCAAACTATATGGTTAAAAATGGGCAATTTTTTCGTGACGTAATTTGTGGACGCTCCCTTACAAATGCTCAGCTACTGTGTTTTAGAATGAACTGCTTGCCCTTCTTTTTACGATTACTACAATGACTTCCAACCACTACTGCACGATGTGCAGATTTGAAAAAAGGACAAGACACCGAACATTCCAGTAATGCCACTTCTGAGCCATCATGTGTTAGAAGTTTTATTTTAACCCTCCTTTTGCATTAGGGTCTTTTTTGACCCAAGCCGTACACTACGTCAGCGAGCTGCTGCCAACGTGATACAAAAGGAAGGTTAACTTGTAAACATGTTCCTAAGTTTAATTTACATTTATAGTGCTTTGGAGTAAAGAAGCACTATGTGATCTCAGCAATCTCATTTTTGATGGCCTACTTTCAGACCATTTCGAGCTAAAATCAACTATCAAATAAGTGAATCGTTTCCTAACAGGGACATCAGAATGTTAACGTCTCGTATTAAAACCCGAATCAGGATGCCCGTTTAGGATAAGTTTTTCTAGACAAAACCGAGCTATGAACACAGCAACAAATGTTGCGAACTAAAAGGCAAACTGCCAACATCTAAAACACAATTCCAGGATGACTGATGGACCCAAACCAATACATGAAACCTCGTCATCCTGTGATCAGAAGATGTTATCCATCTGGATAACAGGGCAAAATTTATGTTCTGTGTTACGTTTGTCCATTTGTGATGTACTTATTTATTACGCATTTGTAGTTTTCCACTGCAATACGTAATATTTCTAATATGCATTTGTAGTGCTCCATTATTTTTTCGTAATAATGGCGCCCAAAGTGGGGCACGGGTATTGGTAGGGTCCATTTACTTTCGTTAAATGGTGCCCAACCGCAAAACCCACGCGAGCATTGTAAATAGTGTAAATACGTCACTGCCATGAACACTTGCAGTGATCTGCACAACTACGTTGTGAAGTGAAATCATGTGATTTTTGATTATTCAGTTATGCCAAGATCGATGGTCCAACATTGGAATTTCTCTGATCGATTTGAAGGTTTTGTTTGAGTTCGTATTAGTGCCGCCAAGATCGAAGGTCCAATTATATTGGAAGAATCTCTGTTTGATTTGGATTTGAGCCTAGCTACAGTTTAGTTGCAGTGCTGCAATAGTTTAAGTTGCTTTCCCGTTGGGTGTGGTTGTATTACAAGTTTTATTTTTTCGTTAAATGTGCTATTTTAACTTGTAAACATGTTCCTTAGTTTATTTTACATTTATAGTGCTCTGAAATGAAGGATGCCCCCTTAGGGAAGGTTCAAATATTACGTCCATCGTTTTTCGGGTTTTTCAGACCCCCCCCCCTCCCCCATCTGTCACGCAATTTTGCTATACCCAATACACGTACTGTCACACTTTTCTAGACCCCCCCCTCCCCCAAATGTTGGACGTTATTTTTAAACGTTCCCTTAGGATACGAAATTGCTAGACGAAACTCAAGCTATGAAAGCAACTAATGCTACGAATTAAAGGCAACCTGCCAGAGAAAATAGGATTACAGGATTGACTGATGGACCAACAACATTTAATGAAACCTCGTCATCCTGCCATCGGAAATTGTTATCCACTGGATAAGATGGCAAAATTTATGTTTTGTGTTGTATATGTCCATATGTGATGTCCTATTTTATTACGCATTTGTAGTGCTCCACTATAGATGTCATATTCCTATAATACATTAGTAGTGCTCTATTATTTTTTCGCAATACATGTTTACCGATAAATAAGCACATCGTCATCGAAATCAAAATAAAAGAAAGAGGGAGATAAAAAAAAATATCTCCATGATTTTTTCTGGATTCTTTTGAGGTTGTTCTGCGGTCATACTAATTGTCCTTCTGATTCCTTCCAGGAAATTATATCAGAATTTCAAACGGGATTCACTCAAGTGAATATTCCGAAATTTGCTTAGGAGTTCCTACCGGAACTCTCCATAAATTCCATCAAAAACATCTTCAGGAGCTTTTTTTCTGGAATTGCTTCTGGAATTCCTTCTAAGAATTTTCCAGAAGTTCCTACCGAAATTCATCCAAGAGCTGCTTCTGTGATCCCTCCGGTTTTTTTTTCTGGGAGCTCCTGTTGGAATTCCTCATGGATTTTTTTATGACAGTCATCCAGCAAACCTTTCCGGGATTCTTCCAGTAACTTCTTCTAGTTCTAGTGTTCCTCCAGATGTTTCTTCACAGGTTCCTCCCCATAGTTTCTTCTAGGATTCTTCCAGGATTTTCTCTTCAGATTACACCAGAAGTTCCTTCAGGGATCGCTCTTTCCGAATTCTTCTCAGGCTTTCCCAAGAAACTCCGTATGGGATTCCTCCCGGAGCTTCTTCCGGGATTCCTTTAGTAACTCCACCCGAGATACCTCTGGAAACTCTTACCGGGATTAATGCGGGAACTCCTTCCAGTAATCCACCAGGAGTTCCTTCTGGGCTTCTAGTAAATCCTGCTAGAATTCCTTCGGAAGGTTATTTCGGAAATCACTGATATTTTCTGTATGGAAATTCTCCAGGAGTAGCGTATGGAATTCGCTTCCATGGAAATTCTTTCATCCTTTCGAAATTCATTCAGGATATCCTTGAAGTATAATTTCAGCATTTTTAAGGGCTTTTTTCAAGAGTTCTTTCTTGGTTTCTACCGATACTTCTTCCTAGAAATACATTTCTCCAGGAAAATAATCGAGAAATCCTACGAAAAAACTTCTGAAGAACTGGAGGAATCGCAGAAGAAACGCTGAGAGGAATCCGGGAATTAACTTCTAGGCGAATCTCAGATGATCTTCTGGAAAACCCCTAGAAGGAACTCCTGAAGAAATCTCGTCAAGAATGCTCAAAGAAATCCAAGAAGGAATCTCTGGAGAATTCCCTGGAAGCGTTCCTGGAGTAAGGAATCTCAAAAGTAACATCTGGTAGAACCCGAGTTGTAGCTTCTGAATAAACCACTGGACGAGTCTCAGAAAAAGCTCCCTGATGAATTCCAGAAGTAACCCCTAGAGGAAATCGAGAATTAAATTTTGGAGAAACCCACATGAATTCCTGGAGGTATCTCCACGAGAATTCCTGGAGGAATCCTTCTCTGGAGAAGGATCCCCTGGAAGGGGATCCTGGGGAATCCCAGAATAAATTTCTAAAAGAATCCTAAATAAACTCCAGAATTATTTCTGGGAAATCTCAGAAGCAGTGATACACCAAAACCTCCATTTAGGTAATGAGTCGGGACTGCCTAAATAGAATTTTTACCTAAATGGATTCATTACCTAAATGGATTCAGTCTATTACCTAAATAGAGTACAAGGTTGAAAATAAGTTCAAGAAGGGAGATTGACTAGGAGATTTAAAGGGGTCATGCGGAGTTTCAGTGGACTTTCAAGGGAGTCTCAGGAAAGGAGGGGCTTTAGGGGCATTTTCGGGGGTTTTGGAAGGCCTCAGGTCAGACTTGTCATTCAAATGACTAGATGGACACGAAACACGAAAAACTCTGCAAAATTCCGCCAGATTGAAAAATTGTTGAATGTCGGGTCAAAGTCGGGTCAATTTTTATCGTATGTTGGGCCACTGTTGGACCAACATCGAACAATTGTTGGGTCTATATTGGGTTTGCCGGCCAAAATGAAAACAGGTCAATAATAGGTTGATGTCGGGTTTGACGTCATCAATGATGACCAATGACAATCAAATTCCATTTAGGTAACGTTACCTAAATGGAGGGACCTAAATAGATTTTACCTAAATGGATCCTACCTAAATGGAGGTTTGAGTGTACCATATATTCAGATTTACTTGTATTATACAGATTTTTGAGCTGCCATACAGATTACATATGAAATACTGATTTTTTAGCTAGAGAGGCCGTTTTATTTTTGTTTGGGATACAGATTTTATAAAAGGGTGATGCATATTTTCAAAAAATCATTCGACATCCCTGCTCAGTTGATATTCCTGAAAGATTCCGAATCTTGGAAAAACCTCGGATGGAGTTCCTGCAAGAATTCCACTAGCTCGAACACACATTTTCCATTCAATCATGAAAATTTGGTGAAATTTCTCTGAAGCCAAATCGTAAACACGCCACGAAACGTCAAAGACTTAGACAATTGTTTCTTAGCAACCGCAACATGCAGTGTTGCATGTTTTGTCATGGGATCTAGAAACTGTTCTGTTTTTTTTTTCATGGAACACATTTCCGAGAAATACCCATCTTTTGAGTACTTTTCACCCATGATTTATATGGAAAAATAGCTCCCGATAAAACATTTTGCTCTCAATGCCAAACGAAAGAATAAACTCTTAGCTTAGACTTGGCGATGTTGATTTTTTTATCCTTTCTAATGCATCACGTTGGAAACAGCTCGCTGAAGTAGTGTATGGTTTTGTTAAACAATAGCCCTAATGCACAAGGAGGGTTAATAATATTTTTCTACCATAGACACCGTGTCGGAGGATCTCAGGTGCGTTACATGGGGTACGAGGTGGTTTCAGGGTGATTCCGGATGCATTTCAGGAAGTTTTGGAGGATTCTCAGAGACTCCTTCACAAAATCCTTTGAGTTCCCTCGAAACGTCCATGAAACCTCCTTAATGCCATTGAAATGCCCATGATATCTCGGTAATCCGTTTGAAATTTCCCTGAAACTCCTTCGAACTAAAGGTGTTTCTGAAGCCAACTGATATGACCCGAAATTCCTCGGAACGCCTCTGAAACCTCCGTAGTCAAATTGAAACGTCTTTGAAATCATCATATTCAATTTGAAATGCCTCCGAACCCCTTGAAACGCCTTGTAAAAGCTCCAGAAACCCCCGAAAACCCCATGATACGCCCCTGAAATGTTATCAAATGCTCTTAAAACCTCTTGAAACTTCCTTAAAACGTTTTGAAACCTGTCGGAACGTCCTTGAAAAGCTCCTGAAATGTCCCTGAAGCCCCTAGGAACACTCTTTTTTGGGCTCTGGGAACTTCCAAGATCTCAATTGTCCAGGAGCAAAACCTGTTCTCGTGAACTAGATTGCCCTGACTTAATTTATAAACAAAATTTTTTTTTATGCCCTTATTAATTTATGCACACTTAATTTTGAATACCGTGTTCGACGGGCTTTGTGGTCTAGTGGCTACCGTTTCTGATTCGTATGCAAAAGGTCCTGGATTCAACCCCAGGCCCGTCCCTTTCCTCCTACTTTGCAGCTTTCTTTATACTTTCTCCTCCTCTCTACATATACAACTCATGTATATTCACATATTCATATCCATCGCTAGAACAGAAACGGGTTGAAAAAGCCGTTTCTTTTCCTTCCAACTTACACAGCACAGTGTTAATCTATCATATAACGCCTTCAAGTTATGCAATCAGGCGGACTGTGCCGCATTATCTTCAGAGTACTAAACACAATAATCTTCCGCCTTACGCCTTACGCCACGCACCAATGTGTGAATCCTTTGCCAACCATAACACCCCGACATCCGCATGAATTTGTGCAGACCCAGAAGAATATTCGGTCTGTTGTGGATACAAATGATTGCAATCATCACTTCATCCCCCTTCCCACATCGATCTGCAAACTGCAACCTGACGTGGCAGGCGCCATTGTCGCCTAAAAATAGAAGATCACTAACAGCCATACACTGAAGATGCCTGCTAGTCTCTGGCAGATATCTTATTGGTTCCTTGTGTGAGTGTAGCTGATCTGGCGATACTGGAGTAGCATCCACGGGCGGTCAATCAAGCTCAGCTCACTTAGTTTGGAATACCGTAGTGACGAAAATAAAATAGCTGAACACAGCAATAAGGGATGATACACAAATTATGTCACGCAAAAATCGACATTTTTCAAGCCTCCCTCCCCACCAAGTTACACTTTTTGTATAGAACCTTAATCTTTTTTGTAGGAGTGGTCACGTTCTGCAAAACCCCTCTCCCCCTGATAGCGTCACGTAATTTGTGTACGACCCCTTATCGATTGTTTATATTTTGCACCCGTTTTTGACATTTGGTGTACTGAGGCTCAGTAAAATCGTTTACTGAAACTACCGCTGCTGTTCTGCTGTGCTAATTTCGTCAAAAAAAGTACCGAACAGGCAATTCAGGATTGAGTGTTTCACTCCCAACCAATGGCACAAAAAGAGGTTCCAGTGTAAATAACATCTCTCTGTGTTGATCCCAACTGAAGAAGATAAAACCAATTCAAACCGGCCAAATTAGATTGCTACCTACATCCTAATTCAGCAAAGGCTCAAGGTCACCGACAAAAATCGAAAACACTGCCATGGAGGACAGATGTTCTATATCTTCACATGGCGGATGGATTGCAGCAAGAGTGCATTAGTCCAACACCACCACCACCGCCAACAGGGCTATGAACAGGCAAGTGGGCACAGGAGAAACCAAAACGTGGAAAAATAAATTCGCTGTTCTCTTCCGAAAATTAATACTAATAACAGCCTTAGGTAATGATAGCTTTTGCGGTGCGTTTCGGAAATGTGCGGCTGTACACATCAAGATGTGCCAACAACACGGTGAAGGGATGATCAATTCCAGTTCTCGATTCTCGGTTCTCGGTTCGATGCTGGCTGCAATAAATACTGCAGCAGAAGGTGCAGTCATCATTAGATTCTCAACCTGCACTACCACCACCACCACCACACTGCGAGGATGATTAAGAACGGAACACAGCAAAAAAATTCTTGTAATATCACATCATTTTCGATGCACATCAGTCGCGTCGTAAAATTGATGTACAAATTACATCAATTGTACGCAGCAAATCAGCCGCCGCAGCTTGAAAGTGGGTCTAGCAATCGCTAGAAGCGGAACGATTGATGAATCATATATAAGTAAAATATTGGCATGGATTCGTACATTGATCCGTTGATTGTGAGGCGTATCCCTTACCTCTCGGCTATTTCACCGAGTTGGGTGGTAGATGATAAATCTGATACTGCTTCTGAGTGTTTGCAGGAATGGGTTTGTTGACACTTTCCGTTGCCAACCAGGGTGTACATAGTGAGTGTGATAAATGATGGAAAACGATGTAACCGAATGAAATTACGTTCAAAAATGGATACATCACCAGAAATTACGCGCCTGGATATTACAAAATTATTTGCTGTGAATGAAATTTCGAGGATCATAATGCCCGCCGGCGCAATTCGGTGATGAGCCCCGAAGGGAACTTGATGTATAGTATGTAGTGGAAGGAACATCAGGATCGTTGTTTTGTTGAGGCAGATTTCCGGAATGAGCAGCTGCTGTCGTTTTTGAGATGGATTGGGGCTTTAACCTGGTTGGGTTGATGATCAAATCATTCGCAGAACAGAACATGGTGAGTTTTGTTTCAAACATCCAACGAGAATTACAAATATCTAATGCATAACGTTCGCAGATTTGGGGATATATATTTTAAAACAGGAACTTACAAGAATTGGAACACTTATCTTAATGTTGGTTTTGAATATTTAATAAATAAAAAACAAACTTGTTTTTTTTTCTCGGTTTGTAAAGTTTTTCACACGATCCAGACTTTTCCAGATAATTTGAAGCATTATCTCATCCATCCAGCATTATCATCCAGATTTTTCGAAAATTTCTTTGGCCCAAACTACCGCTGCAAAAGTAACTTCAGGAATATTTCCAGTATTTTTTTTTCAAGGAACATTATCAGAAATTAATTTTAAATATAATTTTTTTTCAAAAACTCACACTGTTGGAAATCTCTGTAGGAATTGGTCGTATTTTTAATAACATGTTTATTAATCCTTTTTTTTTAGTAATTCTTAGATCTCTCAGACGATTATTCGACACAGGTTGTTCTTGATTGAAGTTAAATTTTGGTTTGTTGTCTAGATCACTGTAATGCCCAATTTTACCCAATAAACTTATCAATTAAGACAAGTTTTTCATAGATTTTCAATGTTTCCGTGGGAACATGGGAATCATGTTACAAAAACTGTTAAATAAAGCGATATAATCGATTTCCACCATTATTGTGGCACTGGATGTGACCTATTTTAACTCTCCCAAATTTTAATGTTTCAGTGCAAAATTTGGCCAAAAAGCATTTGAAGATCTTCATCGATGCTAAAATAAAAAGTTTAATATTCTAGCAAAGATGATCCACAACCCAAGTAACACACTTGTCACAGAAGAGTCACGGTGGCGCTGGTTTTTGTTGCGCAGAAGTCACAGTGACGTATTTTTAACAAATAAATACTTACTTGCTTGTAGTAAGTCACAGTGACTTCTGCGCATCAAAAACCAGCGCCACCGTGACTCTTCTGTGACAAGTGTGTTACTTGGGAAGAAGGGTTTAATATTTTCATGTTGCCCTGCGCACAATAAAGTTCCATTTTGCCCCATATTCCTTAAAAACTATTGATATTAGTTTTATCATAACTTTTCAAGCTGTTTTCGAAGTTTCCATGTAAATCATAGCAATCACGATGCAAATCCTCTTAAGAAACAAAATAAAGTTGATTTACACCACGGCACAGCACGAGAAGTGATTTATTTTGACCCAATTCACCCCAATTTTATTGTTTAAAATTTAATTACAAAGCATATGAATATCTCCACGGATGATATACATCCATGAAAAACGTTCAATTGATAATTTAGATAATTCACAACAAGAGTGGAACATTTTCATGTTTTCTATATCACGATGATGCTCCATTTTGCCCCATACTACTGTGAAATTGTGAAAAACTATTTTTTCATTAGTTTTCAAGCTATTGTCGATGTTTCCATGAAAAACTAAGGAATCATGATGTTAATAGTTTTGAGAAATTAGACAGCTTTGCAAAGAACAGGAAGTGACCTATTTTACCCCAATTCACCGTTTTTCTTTTGTTTCATTGTAAAATTTCACCACGAAACATATTTAACGTAAATACTTTACTTTACTTCACTTTATCCTTTAATGATACGCCTCTATGGAGAAAAGATTAAAAAAAAAGTTACTACAGTACTGGTAAGCTCTGGTAAGAATAAAGTACACAATGGTCATTCATACAAAATAGGCAAGTTTAGAGAGCTGTATATTAACTTCTAGAGCATTGATTACTAGGATTACTGGATTAGGGGTCTCCAGTTAGCCTAGTGGTTAAGGCTATGGACCGTCAATCCAGAGACGGCGAGTTCAATTCCCGTTCCAGTCAGGAAAAAAATTTCCACTCCCTGGGCATAGTGTATCATTGTACTTGCCTCACAATATACAAATTCATGCAATGGCAAGCAAAGAAAACCCTTCAATTAATAACTGTGGAAATGATCAAAAGAGCACTAAGTTGAAGCGATTCAGGTCGAGTCCCTGTGGGGACATAGAGCCATAAAGAAGAAGACGAAGCATTGATTACTCTGAAATTTGAAGTGCAGTTCAGAAATAACTCAAGTGCTACCGCGAAATTGTTCTCTCTATATAACTTTATAGAATAAACTTAAGCTCTGAAATATTTTAGGTGCCTAGTCAGTCCTATCAAAATGTAATTGTTTCGTGGTGGCTTGCCAGTCTTGAGAAAAGCAATACTGTTTTTTTTTTTTTGTTAAAACTAAAAAGCCCCAATGAAACCATTTCGAACCAACGTTTCGATTTTTTTTGAATATAATTTTTAAAGTTGTTCGTTACTAACATTACAAATTACTTCCGAGTTTCAGTTAAAATTTCCGGATGATTGGTACACTAGAACTTGAGCTAGGTCTCCAATATGACCATTTTGTATGAAAAATGACCAGTGTGTATTTTAATTATATAAGAACTGCATTCCTGATCACTGCACACATCCCAAATTAGTGCAACATGTTTTGCATTCTCAAAAATTTATATGTTAGTGATTTCTGATGATAATGTTCATCCATACAATATTTTCAAGGGTAAGTATCAAAAAATGCAACAGCAGTTTTGTCACTCAAAACAAATAATAACTACCTCTTATAAAAAAATAAGCTCATCATAACTTAAAGATTTTGCGACAATTCAGCGTCAAAAAAGTGAATGGCGACCTATGATTAGAAAACTGCGCTCATCAAATTTCCAACTCTTTGTGACAATTTTCTTTGTCCAAAAAAAAAAAAGAAAAGGTTGACAACTAAAGAAATTGCGCTTATTTAAGAAACCGCGTAGTAACAACTTCTTAAATATCCTTGGAAGAATTCTTGTAGGAATCTCTAAAGAAATCCAAGGATGAATTTCCGAAAAAAAAACCATGGAAGATTTTTTGAAGAAATCCTAGCAAAAATCTGAGAGATCTTTAAAATATGTATTTTAGAAGTTCATTGAGGCATGATTTAAAAAAAAGTCAGAAACTATCCGGAACAAAAAAATCGTTGTTTTTTGGTGAATGCCTAGTCCGACTGCTCTAGAACATAAAATTCCAGTTGTACTTTTTGAAAGAATTCCTGAAGGAATATCTGAAGAACCTTCAGTTCCTGTAGAGTTATCTGAAAGATCACCTGGGTTTGTTAAAATTTCTATTAAAAAAAACATCCTGTAGAAAATCATAGCAAGTATTTCTGATGAAATTCTTTTAAAAAAAATCTATGGAGAAATTCCTGAAGGTTTCTTTAATCCTGGAGGAATTTATGCGAAAATCCTTGAGAAATTAAGAATCTCTGTATGGAAGAGTTTGTATAGAAATACCTTATTCTTGAAGGGATATCTGGATGAATTCTTGAAGAAATAACTGTAATTTATGAAAAAAAAACATCGATAGATTTATTTAAGTTATATGTTTGGAAATTTCTGAATCAACTCCTTTGAATTCTTCTGCATAAATCCCAGTAAAAACTTCTAAATGAGTCAGTGAAAGTTTTTTTTGTGGAATTCATTTGAAGCAGTTTTTTTTTTCTAAATGAATCTGTAGAAGATTTTCTGTAAAAGTCCCTGGAGGAATTTCTCATTAAACTCATGGAACAATTCTGGAATGCATCCAAGAAATATTTTTGAAATCTTAGAGATATTTCTGTATGAATTATGCATTGATGATTTTCTTTAGGAATTTCTGAATCATAAGATAAGAGATTATTGAATTATCTTTTCTATAGTATTGAGAGTTTTACAGATATGTAGATCAGCAACAGTTACTTTCATCTTCATCGTGCTCAAATTATGCACCGAAACATGAAAATTAGGGTGAATTGGGTCGAAATACGGTATATCTCGTGCTATTCTATAGTGTAAACCAACTTTATCTCGATTCGTAAGGGTATGTGTACCGTTATTGCTATAATTTGCATGGAAACTCCGAAAAAAGCTTGAAAACTTATGAAAAAAACTAATATCAATATTTTTTTTAGGAATATGGGGCAAACACAATCGCCAAAGAAATATGCCGATAGAGTAAAGAGAAAGAAGAGTAAAGCCTGTAGAACTCGAAGGTCCTATTTCCAGAATAGTTTGAAAAGCTATGCATGTACCTAAAGCATTGTAGTTGTGCACTGAGGCTCCATTAGCAGTAGTCTACATTCCACGATTATTTTTTTTACAATTAAAGCATAATACAGTATGTAGATATTGGTAACCAAACTTCAATATGTATTGGAGGTCACTTGTATTTCACGTTATGTCCAACTACCACCATATCGAGTTGCTCGTAGCATTGCGAGGCCAAATTTACATCAACGAGACTAAATTTCTTGAACAGAGTGAACACAAATGATGGTAGATCCAGTAGATCCTGAGAAAATGAATTCCAGAGTAGTTTGGATGTCCGAGATCATCCAATAAGTGGGCCATGAATTATCTAGGGGTGCTTTGAGGCTTTTTGTGTACCGTAGACTATATTTTGTGATCATTCATCGTGTAAAAAAATTGGTTTAGAATGTTGGATTTGTGACACAAACTTCGGAGTACTTTGGAAGCTATAGAATAGTTCTGGGATAGGAACTTCAACAGAGTATGATGGATAGTAATACATTGCTTGTCAAGGATCAGTCAAAACTATTGATGATTAGCAACACCATAAAATTTGAGCAAAAACTTGTAGAATTTATAAAAAAATACAAAAAAGCCACGTATTTTCGACTACCAGCAAAAGGGGGGAGTACTATGCATTTCTTAGCACAACTATTCCGCTTCACTATGAAAAAAGACTCCAGTGTATTTTTTTTTAAATAAAGACGATATTGCATTTCTACCTTAAGAAGATCGTCCCGGGTGTTTACGGGCTAACTCAGATCTTGACCAAAACCGAAGACGTAAGGTTGTAGTATCTACAACTCTCTAAGATACATATTCACAACACTAGAGTATCGCATATCAATATCAGTTTCAACAGATCTAGATCAAACATAAAAGTGTAGTACTAAACAATCTAGATAACTTTGCTCAAGATCACAAGAAACATTTATTGGTCGTAAACATGCCTCGAAAGCCGCAATTGATCGTATCTAGGGGTGCTCAAGATAGTAGCGAATATTTTGTATTACCTCTGTATTATGCCTTATTAGCCTAATAGTTATTTATGTAACGAGTTGCAAAAAGTTGATTTTTTCAGCACAAGTCGTACATTTATGCAACGAGGCTTGCCGAGTTGGATAAATACGAAGAGTGCTGAAAAAATCGAGTTTTGCAACGAGTTCCATACAACATTTTATGCAATGATGTTATGAAAAACAAATGAGTTGCATTATGAACATAATGTAACTTTTTTCATTATGCAACACATTTTAGTTGCATAATGAACCGGTACGGAAAAATAGGTCATTATGATACTAAAATGAGTAGTTTAAAATAGAAATTATGATACTGAATTGCATAAAGTCCTTTTTGCAGTAATTTAATGTTGTGACAACCTCAACTTGGCATGCATATAAAAAATATGAGATTTTTTGAAATCGTTCACACTCACGCTGTACTGGAGAATAAATGAGCATTCCTAAAACAACTTGGTTCACAGATGGCTGAGAACGAGCTGCTCAAAGTAAGAGTTCACACTTTATTAATTTCACGGTATTTGGAGTATTCATTATGATCATCATGAATGTCATCACCTGAAATTTCTCATCATCACAGATGATCAGGATTACCACCAATCGATCGATCTTCACATAACTACCAACCAATCATGATCGTTCTCGTTACCATGATAAATCTTATTTTTTTTTTTTATGACTGATCGTCATCGCTAATCCCTTCAAGAAGTTACCCATATAAGACTGCACTCTCGTAAAGTTACTGGCTCGCTAAGTTACTAAGTTTGAAAACCCCTGTCCTATCAGATGAGAGATTCCTTCAAGGGTTCGCTCGATCGTCGCCCTAAGCTGATACTAGACGACAACGAGAAATTTAATAGTTTATAAAGCCGTAGCGCGCGGCAATCGAATCCCTCGCGATAAACTTGAGGGATGGTGCCGTTTCTCACTTTCATTGAGATGTAAATTTATGTGTGCAACGTCCAAATTATGCAAGCCGACGACGGACGACTGCGACGCACCTCGATCCCGTACAGAAACGAATCGACTGAGGAAAACGTAATCGCGTACCATTTCTCATTCGAGCACGTTGAAAGGAGGATGGGAATGGCGGCGACCGGAGTCCTCCCCTTTCCGGGATTTGTGCAAACGATCCGCTCGCGCGCCCGTTGCGCGATTTAAAATATGCCAGGGAAAAATACCTCAAATCGTAATTGAACTTCGAAACAATACAGAATACACTCTCGGATCAGGAGGAGAGGTTCAGGAAAGAAAAATTGTTATGGTCTTACCCGAAATTTGCATTCCCCCGAAAACTTTGACCTCGACGGCGGGACTTTTAAATCGTCGTTGTCGTCGTCGAAAAGCGAAAATACTTTGGATCAAGCATTCCCAACGTTTCCGATAAAAGTGGAATAACAAAAAAAAACAAGAAATAAATATAATAAAAAATATCGGATCGAAACTGCTTTAATAGTAACTTAACAGAAAATTCGTCTGTTATTATCACAAATCTAACATATTTTAAAATATATTCTTAAATTGCTCATTATTTGCAGCAAAAATAACATTTTGAGAAAAAAATGTATTACATATTTAAGGCGAAACTGGAATCATTTCCTCACTTTTTCGTTTTTGATTTTTATTAAATAACAAAGCAATATTTTCAAAATCGGTTTTCGTACACATGTAGAGTATTGATCAAGGTATCTGATTTTTTATGCGGTGGAAACTATTTTTCGTTTTTGTAGAAACCATTTTTGAACAAAATTTTACAAAAAAATGGTTTCTGCAAAAATGGAAAACATTTTCCAACAAAGAAAAATTCAGATGATACCTTGATCCATATTCTACATGTGCACGAAAACCAATTTTGAAAACATTACTTCGTTATTTAATAAAAAATCAGAAACCAAAAAAACGAAGAAATGCTTCCAGTTTGGCTTTGAAAAAAAACACATTATAGAAACAAATGATAAATATTTAAAAAAAATATATTATTTTTTTTTTTTGAATTTTGTAACTTGGCCAAATTAGAACAAGGAAAGCCGTTTTTACACTTATCCAATCGAGTTGCAAACTCGTCTTCCTCTCAATCCAACAGGAGTGAGGAAACGGGCGAAAGCCCGTGCAGTAATTTACATGTCACGCCCCATGTTACTAATTTTTATTGTTGCATTATGTTTCGCTTATTCCGTTTGTATCGTGGGGTTCGATTGGACGTTGTCGGCCTCCCTACGAAATCTCAACTGCGACCACCACACACAAAAGTCAAAAGTCGCGATCAATTTTTCCCATATATGCACCCGTCGTCACCCTGCTTTGTTCGCAAAAAAAAAAAACTGTTCGAATTGAACGGTCTGGCGAACGGGTGATTGGGGCAAGCAAGGGACGGAGCACCACGTGCATTCCTTTAGTTTTGGATTGGCGGTTGCAATTGCCTTTCGTTCTGGGAAGAATGCTTTCGATCCAATTGTTTCAGATTTTAGCTGGTCAATTTCAGGTACAAGTGGATTAATCAAGAACCGCTCGAAATAATTTACAAATTCAAACCGTAGCGTAGCTGTGAGAAAATTAAGTCCAAACCATATGGATATCTTTAATAAGATAGGTATATTAGAGCCTATTTGTATTAAAGGAAGAATACATTTAGTGTTTTTTTGTGTGGTGTTGTAAATTTGACTCATTGTTGTGAGAAAATATTATATTTTAGTACGTCATATCTAATATTAATATATTTTCAATGCCCAAAATAGAATTAAATTCGAATCACTGGCTTCATAGATATGACTGTTCAAAAATTAGTTGTCTAAAAAATATTGTTTTACGAGAACGGTTCTAGCTTCGCGAAAGATTAATCAATCGAGCTCAAATTTGTACCAATGATGCATATACAGGCATACATGATAGGGACATTAAGATGCCATTGAAAATCTTTTCGAATCTCAAAAACGGATAGTGCTCAAAAGTTTCGTCTCCTCAAAATAAGTCCCCGTGCAAAATTTCAGCTTAACCAGACTTCGCTAAGTGTTTGGCCAAAGCGGTTAAAGTTTGGCTGTTGTGAAACACGAAAAATATGCCAAGGACAAGAAGCAGAAATTCGCAATGGTTTTTACGCCCTTTTCACATGTTGGTCTAGGAATATCTTAACTAAGTGTTACATGCCAATGAAGGATAATTGTTTCAAACTATACAAAAATATGACTGGTAAATTTACTGAATTTTTTTTCGTTCTTAGTTCCCATCTCGAAGAACCACCCTAATAAAAAATAAATAAGCCATCCTAATGAAATATTATATATATTCAACATTAAAAATGACTTACGGTTATATAAGAGATTTTTAATACTATTATCTTATTTTTTGTATTTTTTTTTTACAAAAAGCACCACCCTAATGCAAAATAAATGAACCACCCTAACGAAATATGAGATAAAGTATGCTAGCAGTTCCAGTACTATTGCCATGAATATTTCAGCAACTAGATTCAAATCCTCCATTTCAAATTCATTTCACTCTCCGTCCAAAAAAGTCCAAAAGGTTTTTTTTCCAAAATTGAGACACAAGTTCTCGACGTTTCATGCACTTTTAAGGCATTTGGCATCAAAAAAAATTTCGATTTCGAAATTTTCATGGGTCCAAACACTTAGCGAAGTCCGATTAGGCTGAAATTTTGCATGGGAACTTGTTTTGAGGAGACGAAACTTTTGAGCACTACCCGTTTTTGAAATTCGATGGTCAATTTTTTTCCATACATTTCATTGGCACCCTAAGGGACATGCAAAATTTTCACTTTTCAAACAATGGTCAACTAGCTGTAACTTTTGGAAAAGTGCATCAAAAAATCTAAAATTTCCACTGTTAGTTGGTCAACTAGTTGTCTGTCAATGGTCCAAATGTGGACAACATTGGGCTATTCTACATGAAATGAGGGGCCCAAGATCAAAGGGGTGTAAGTGATCATTTTATCGATTTAGAGCAAAGCATATAAAAAAAATCTTCAGATTTTATGATTCCAGGAACTTTTTTAAGATTATTTTCACGATGATAAGAAAAATTACATTTTCTATTACAAAATAGCATTATTCTATTTTCTATAGGATGTAAAATTGGTGTTAAACTTTAAACCTGATTTACTCGAAAGTTTACTACACCCCTTTGCTTCAAACCCCCTTAAATAAGAGACAGATTCTAGTAAAAGGCGTTGTTATCCAATAGCCAATCTTGATCTGTTATATTTCCGGATTCAATCAAATTTTGAGCATTTATGACTTGTACATAGAGCATTTGACTTAATTTAAAATTGTTTTTTAAGAAAAAAAGTTATAGCGATTTCATTTATCATTTAAATTTTTAGTAAAATGGTATATTTTTAACATGTATCTAATAACTTGTTTCAATTAATTATCGTTTATTATTATTGTTACTTGCTTTCAAAACATATCTAGAAATCAATTTGAGGGAAAATAACTTGAAGCATAGATAGACAACTAGCTGATTAACTTTCAGTATAAATTTGAGAATTTTTTATGCACTCTATGAAAAGTTAGAGCTTGTTGAACTTTTTTGTGAGAGAAAAAAGGCCTATCCCAAACATTTTAGCCACCCCTTGTATATGTTTTTGCCATCTTAAATCGAATATGCTTTGGATAGTGATTCTTTTTTATCAACAGATTATTAGTTCTATATTTAAGAAAAAATACTACGTTAAAAAACTTTAAACTTTAAAAAGTCAAAATGGTCGAAATATCAGTTTTTTTAATTATTTTTCCAATGTTGAAACACATCGACAATACTTTTTCATATGTTTTAACGAATGTTTGACTCTTCTTATGTAACATATCAAAAAATTATACATGTCCTTCAAGTCGTTTTTGAGCTGCATGTTTTTGAAAATTTCAAGTTTTGCGTTCATATGCGTTCATGTACGTATGGAACAACCATGCGTCTCCATTACTATGTAAATTCCGTTTTTTATTTATTTTTTATTAATATATATATACAGCCATAGGCTACTGGACGAACATCCCCCCAGTAAAAAAATACCAGCGAATGCACCTGGTGCAGAGTGATAATCTTCTTAGAAGTTCCTTATGAATTTCTTCATAGAATCTTTCTGATTTTTCTACGAAAATTTCTTCTCAGTTTCCTCCTAGAGTTTTTTTTTCTAAGATTTATTCAGGAGATTTATCTAAGAGTTCTAACTAAGATTTCTCAAGATATCCTTCGAGGGACCCCCAGGAGTTCCTACTAAAATTACTTCAGCAGTTTCTTCTGGTGTTCTTCCAGGAATTATATCTGGGAATCCACAAGAATTTCCTTTTTTGAGATTTCATCCAACAATTTCTGCTGACATTGCTTTAAAATTTTCTTCTGGGAATTTTCATGGAGTTCTTTTTGAGATTCCTCAAGAAATTTCTTTGAATCGTTCTTGGATTCCTTATAAACTCCTTCAATGATTCCCTCAGGAGTTCCTTTACGGATACCTCCTGGAGTTCCTTCTGGGATTCCTCCTAGATTTTCCAAGATTGACCTTCTGGGATTTATCCAAGAGTTCCTCCAAAGATTCCTTGTTCTGGGAATTTCAATCGTGATTTATTCCAGTAATTCTCCAGAAGCTCCTTGCGGAATTCGCACCTTTTTTATGATTTTTTCAAGAGCCTTCTGGGGTTTTCAAAGGATTTTATTTGAGATTCCGGAAAAAATCCGGAGTGACTTTGGAAAACTCCAAGTTCGTATTTTGTCTATTAGGTGGCGCTAGTGAGCATGCAAATTTTCAAAACCACATATCTCAGAATCCTTTAAACTTAGACAGATAGCGTCTTCGGAAAAGTTGATCAGTATAACATAGACTTGCATAAAATGGGACCCCTGTTTCGAAATTCTGCCGCTAGATTAATACGGTTTTTACAGTAGTCAACATGTGTATTTCATACAAAAAACTTGATTAAAACCTGGATAAAACCAGGCTGACGCTGCAGTAAAATTTCCATAAAGATCCTTAAATTTTGTTTTTCAAAAATTACTTTTTTTACATAAGTTATCATAATTTAAAATATACAATTTAAATTGATTCGAAATTTCGACCATCAATTGTCAATAAAAGATGAAAAAAAATAATAATATTTACCAATGTAACAGAAGATTGAGCATGACGGATTTTGGGAGAACAATTCGGCTTGGCTGTTTTTTTTTGTTATTTGAGTGTACTTTCTAGCGATTCTACCTGAGTTTAATCCAAGAACTGCTGCGTAAAAGCTTTCATGCATTTCTTCCGAAATATATTTATGGTAATCTTCCTTGGATTCTTTCAAAAACTCTTTCACAAGTTTCTTCAGAAAGTTATTCAAAGTTTTTTTCAGAAATATCTCAAGAAGATCCTACATAAATGCATTCAAGATTTTTTTTTTTTGAGAAAAAAAAACAACTCAAGAAAGATTAACATACATAAGGAGTTCGTCCATGAAATCTTCAATGAATTCTGCGCCAACAGTTTATTCGGAAATTCTCAAACAATTTTTTTTCCTGTGGTTTATAACGATATATATTCAGATTTTTTCAGATATGCCTCCAGGGTTCTTCCATAAGTTCATGCAGAAAAGTTTCTGGAATGATTACTGGACGAAATTGCCTAGAGCAATTTCTGAAGGTATTCTTGCAGAATTCCTTGAGATACCCATGAAGGAATTACTGGAAGAATTTCATGAGAAACCTCTCAAAGAACTCCGGAAGTAATTTCAAAGAAAAATTGTTGGGAGTATTTCAGATGAAGTTTTAGAAAAAATCTTAGATTTCTAATTGACGCCTTAAAGAAATTCCGAAGGCACACAAAGAAGAATGTTTGAATTCTTGTATATTTCATTATTCATTGTTCATAGCCACGGCTAGAACTAGAAACGGATTGCTTATGGCACAGGTATCTGCTTTTTAAAAATCTTGTGCTTCCCCAATCTATCTATCTATCTATCTATATAAATAAAAATGGAATCTAGAATGGAATGGTGTTTGTATGTCACGAATAGGCTCGGAAACGGGCCAACGGATCTACACCATTCTTTCGGTGTTTCATTCGTACAGGGCTCCGACGTGTTCGTACAAAAAAAATAATTGCAAAATCGACCGGGAACGCATCGAAAACGAGAAAGTTTGAAATTCCATTTTGCAGGGCATTTTTCTGCAGAGCTGCATGTCAAAAACACAGTAGGCGTTCGTGATTTTCCACCTGTTTCGTAGATACTGGATTCAGCTGAATTAAAAGTTTTATTTTTAACATAAATATTCCACCTAAGCCTATTGAAAGACGTTTGCAAAATTCGATACATTAAACGGCATATAGCTATGGATTGTTTAACAAAGAAAACGATTCGATGTCGGTAAATTCAAGCGGTAAGAAGAGGATCCCACCGGTAAACCAGTTGCATATGAAGAAGATGGACTTCCTTCTACCCGGTCTGCTGCGAATTGGCGTCAACGTCAAGCTGCAAGATTTCCAGATCACAAATTTCTCAAGATCTCAAAATTTCAAAAATCTCGATTCCTGGGAGGACATTTTCTGGTTGAGACCGGCACTTCCCCCTGCTGAGACGACATGGCCTGTTTAGGAAGATCTCTCCAAATTATAAGAAAAGGGAATTTTCGGAAGCAATCAGCAGAAAAAAAATCCAGTTTGGTGAGATCTATCCATTATTTATGTATAACTGAATTACTGTTGCTTTCAGATCAATTCAGGTAAATAAAAATTTCAATATCCTACAATATTTGTAAATATGCCAAAATTCTGCTTTTTCGCCAAGGAAAGCGTCCCATAAATTCCTATCCAAAATCCAACTCCAGATATCTATGAAGTGGGCCAAGTTCTTGGACATATTCTGAGTAGATATCTAATCAACATTTCCTCCCCATCCCCGCTGATCGTAAGGACCTGGCCAGGTGTCGATCGTTCAATGAAAGGTTTGTCAAGTCCCAGGCAACTTTTCTGGCGCATTGAACGTCTCTATCGACAGCCACCCCAGGATGTGTACGGTCGGCTATGCTATGCTATGCTATGCTATGCTATGCTAGCTGCATGTCAAAAACACAGTAGGCAGGCAGAATGACGTTTGCTGGGACAGCTAGTTTGTAATACTTTTCATTGTAGTAATTGCTCTAGGGATTCTATGGATTACTGCACGAATTTATACTGGCCTGCTTACTCTCACACGAAATTTGACGTTTGAGCGGTGTCGGCACCGCTCAAACGTCAAATTTTCTGTAAGAGTAAGCAGGCCAGTCTAAATTCGTGCAGTGGACCATTGAAAATTCCCACATGTATTTATTCGGAAAATCCAGTGATTCTTCCAGTGATTTTTGCATTAAGGCGAAACTGGAAGCATTTCCTCACTTTTTGGTTTTTGATGTTTTATTAATTAACGAAGCAATATTTTCAAAATCGGTTTTCGTGCACATGTAGAGTATGGATCAAGGTATCCTCCGAATTTTTTTTGTAGTGGAAAATGTTTTTCGTTTTTACAGAAACCATTTTTGAACAAAATTTCACAAAAAAATGGTTTCTGTAAAAATGGAAAACATTTTCCACCTCAAAAAAAAAATCAGAAGATACCTTGATCCATACTCTACATGTACACGAAAACCGATTTTGAAAATATTGCTTCGTTATTTAATAAAAAATCAAAAACCAAAAAAATGAGAAAAAGCTTCCAGTTTCGCCTTAATGCTTTTAGTGATTCAAGCTGAAATTAATCTGCAGATTTCTGCAGGAGTTCACTCAGAGATTCCGGCAGGATTTCCTCCAGATATTCTTCCTTGTATTGCCCCAGGTATTTCTACTTATTCTCCCATAATTTAACTACGGATTTTTCAGATATTCATTCAAAAAATCCTTTCGATATAGAACTTTTTAGACGCTTATCTATGCGTCTCTCCGGGAATTTCTACAGTTTTTTTTTAGAAATTCGTACACAGATATCCCCAGCAGAAATTGCATAGAATCACCCAATAGTTTTAAAGGATTTCCTCAGAAATTTTTCTATAAACGCCTCAAAAACTTTTTTCATAGAAATTCCCCGAGAAGTTTCCCCAAGTATTTCTCCACCAATCTCTTACGGTGATTATAAAATGACCTGGAATTTTCATAAGCACAAATCTTAAGAACCTAGTATCGAACTGAGCTGAAAAGTTGGTCGATTGATCACCACCAACCAATGTTTGGTTTTGTGGTAGATGACTCTATTTATATGTATTCGTTCTGGCTACTTTGGGTTCTCACAGGTATAGGTAGCATGCTTCGGGCTGAATCGATTCAGTCTCTCGCAGGCGTTTGAATGGTGCGGTTCAGAGTATTGCCAGTCTTCGCAGCGCGGGTTTTCAAGGTCATGTTTCTCGGTACCACAAGATGGCGACAAGGTTGTGAAACCCAGTGTGCAAATTAATTCTCGGAAAAGAAACAGTCAGCGAAATTCGAAAAAAAAAAGATAAAAATTGTGTTTGGGGGTGTGAAAACCAGGAAAAGAAAAAAAAAAGTGTTGAAAAATGCGCGAGATCATTATGAAAGAAGATAATTGAGAATAAATTGTGTGTTCGAATGAAAGTGTGACGCGCTAGAAAAAAAATGGAAATGAATGGAAATGAAAAATGTGATAACAACCCGGGTAACAGTTTGCATGGTGAAAAAAAAAGCATGGTAAAAAAAAGGCGTTTCAGCAGCGGTTTGTATAATTGGTGGATCATGAAAAAAATAGTGAAAGAAAATTTTTTTTAGCCAAAGAAACACAGAAAAATCAATATGGCGTCTAGTGGGACGCGGTGGTCTGCTGCTGAAGCTGAAAAAGCAATCATGGTCAAGCGTGGAGCATGAGTGAGTGTATGTGTGTTTTTTTTTATCAACCAACCGACGCAGCTGTCTCAATGAAAAAAAAATGTTTGAATGATTTTCTATTTTACATATTTGGTGCGTTCATGGTGATGATTTTAAATGTTTTAATCAAATTTATCAACAACTCGACAAGAGACCAGAGATTTAAGGTAAGTCATCTAAATTTGAAGATTCTAAATGACTCCCAAAATAGCTTGCAAAATGGTTTGAAAAATGTGGTTTTACTTGCAATACCATCACGCCACATCGCATGGTCGTGTAGGAGGGGAAAAAACTAATTGGTATGGGAAGTTGCTTCGTCATCAGAGGAAGCGTCGAAGGCGGCACTCTCTGAGAGTCTCTCAACCTTGACTTTGACGGGAGCGCGCTCAAGAGACGTCGTGCGCGGCCTGGATGCTGGGTCGTATGCGACTTGGTTGTGTGGTGTGTATGCCGTGAGCATTTTTCTTGGGTACAGGGAGAGCGAAGCTTCGCTCTTGGATGGTCGGAGAATGTTTTGCGCTCTTGCGCTTGTGATTGCGGGTAGACGCGGTGCTGTCGCGAATGGTGCGAATGTTGTTTTCTTGCTCTTGGACGGTGCGAGATGGTACACTCTTGGATGTTGTGTGTTTGACATTGGAATGTGCACTCTTGAATGATGTGTATGTTGGTGAAGATAAGCCAGGCACACTCTTAAATGATGTGTATGTGTTAATCTCAGAATATACACTCTTGGATGATGTGTATGTGTTGACATTGTACTGTGCACTCTTGAATGATGTGTAGGTTGGAATGAACGAGCGATTCACACTCTTGAATGATGTGTATGTATGCCCATGAAGGGGAACCGGTATTGAGTTGTACGCTCTTCAATGATGCGAGACTGTGATGAATGGATAAATGAAAGAGCTTAGAAGGGGAATGTGACTGACATTTACTGATGACTTATGTTTTTGTCATGTTTTTATCATGGTCCAAATATTTCAACAGGAACTGCGTACACGATGGAGGGCCAATTTGATCAGGATCGCGAAGAAGTCGTACAAGTTGTCCAACAACATGTATCGTTGTTTAGTCCGGCTTCTTACAATTTGCCACAATTTAAGTACAAACATTTACCGCCCTCAGAAGTTCGAAATTCGTGGAATGCGTGGATCAGATGGTTTGAAACCATCATGGCTGCTGCCAACATTGTTGATGGCGCCAGCAAAAAGATACAACTCTTAGCAATGGGTGGCCTTGAATTGCAAAGCGCATTCTACGGTTTACCAGGTTCTGACGATATTGACCCAACTGACGACCCATACCTCATAGCAAAAGAAAAGCTAAATCATCTTTTCTCGCCAAAGCATCACGATAGCTTTGAGCGATTCATGTTTTGGACAATGGCACCCGAAGAAAATGAGACAATTGACAAGTTTGCTACAAGAGTACAGCAAAAATCTGAAAAATGTTCGTTTGGCAGTACAGAAGTGGAGAGTAGAAATATTGCTGTCATGGACAAAATTATTCAGTTCACACCTGATGATTTACGGCAAAAGCTATTAGAAAAGGATGTTTTGACTCTGGACACAACTTTGAAGACAGTGAACGCCTACCAGTCTATACGCTATCAAGCTTCGAAAATGGTATCAAAATCGTCAACGTCAGATGTGAACCGATTGTACGAAAATCCTCGGAATCAACCCGATTCTAAACAACGATGCATGCGATGTGGTTACAAACGGCATCGCGATAGAGAACATTGCCCGGCGATCAGGAAAACGTGTTTGAAATGTAACATGGTTGGACACTTCCAATCAGTTTGTAAATCTAGGCCAGCAGTGATCAATGTAGGTATTTTGTACATGAGTTTAGCTGAAAACTTGTAAAGCATAGGATAAGTGATTCATCCGATTTCGTTTTTTTTTCTTGTTTTGAAATTTACTAGGCCCCTGCCGATCGAAAACGTAAAGCGTTTTTTTCGAACGATCGTGAATTTCCGCGTTCTCACAAACGTCCAAGAAATGTCTATAAGGTTGATGATACTGAACGGGATACATCAGATTCGAAAGATTTTTCGGTGTACAATGTTGGGGACGAGGAGGAAGAGCTGATAACTTGTCGTATCGGAGGCGTGGAAGTTATTATGCTTATCGACTCAGGTTCAAAGCACAATTTGATCGATGACACCACTTGGGAATTGATGAAACTGAAGGGCGTTAATATTACAAATCAAAGAACCGACACCGATAAGAGATTTCTAGCTTATGGGCGAATTCCTCTTAAACTTATCACGGCTTTTGACGCTACACTGGAAATTGAAGATGGCAGTGAATTGTTAAGAACAACGACATCATTCTACGTCATCGAAAAAGGTCAACAACCACTCATGGGGAAGACGACTGCGCAACGTTTAGGGGTGTTGAGGATTGGTTTGCCCAGCAATCAGCAGAGTAATGTAGAAAGGGTTGAGTTCAAAAGAGTCGAAGCCAAGAAAGAATTTCCCAAAATCAAAGGCGTGAGTGTGAGTCTCCCAATCGATAGAAGTGTTCCATCTGTTATTCAACCGCTTCGTCGCTGCCCAATACCATTGCTTGATAAAGTGAAAACCAAGTTGGACGAATTACACTAAGGTCTTTTTTTACACGGTTTTTTTTTACACGGTTTTTTTTTACACGGCTTTTTTTACACGGTTTCGCGAATTAACACGGTTTTTTTTTACACGGATTCGCGAATTAACACGGTTTTTTCAACTTTCTCGCGCTAAGTGTCTAGAAGGGAACTTTTACTATAAGGAAGAAATGGGATTTATGGGAAAGGGTTGCAAGGGAGTTGAAAAGTGGTATGAGGTGAAGGCGGATGATGATGTAAGAGGTCTGCAGGAAAGGGATGTGTGGGGGGTCTGTGTCTTGAAGGAGGGGGGGGGGGGGGTTAATATATGGGGGGCTAGGAGGGGTTAAATGGGGTGTTTCCTAAAGGTGATTTTTGGAGTATGGTTCAGCGTCCTACAGGTCCATGGAGCATAGTTCTGAAGAGAAGCAATTTTATTCAAGGATATTCTAGGGCATCCAAGAACTTCCGCGAATAAAGGCCTTAAGATCTATAAGCGTAATGGATGGGTTGTAGTCACATTACTGATACGGTGCAACATCCTAAAGGTCCTCAGAGCAAAGTTCTGTAGAGACGTAGTTTTCAAAGATATTCTAGGACTTCCTAGAACTTCCGAGAGTTCAGGCCTGAATATCTACGAGCGTAATCAATTAATTGTTTCTATATTATTGATGCGGTGTAACACCCTACAGGTCCATGCAGCATATTTCTGAAGAGATGTTGTTTTCAAGGATATTCTAGGGCATCCAAGAACTTCCGCGAATAAAGACCTTAAGATCTACAAGCGTAATCGATGGATTGTAGTCACATTACTGATACGGTGCAACATCCTACATGTCCATGGAGCATAGTTCTGAAGAGATATTGTTTTCAAGGATATTCTAGGGCATCCAAGAACTTCCGCGAATAAAGGCCTTCAGATCTACAAGCGTAATTAGTTACATTACTGATCCGGTGCAACATCATACAGGTCTTTAGAGTCTAGTTCTGTAGAGACGTAGTTTTTAAAGATATTCTAGGACCTCCAAGAGCTTCCGAGAGTTAAGGCCTGAAAATCTACGAGCGTTATCAATTTATTTTTGCTATATTATTGATGGGGTGTAACATCCTACAGGTCCATGGAGCATAGTTCTGAAGAGAAGTTATTTCCAAGGATATCTTAGGGCATCTAAGAACTTCCGCGAGTAGTGGCCTTAAGATCTACGAGCGTAATCGATGGATTGTAGTTACATTACTGATACGGTGTAACATCCTACATGTCTATGCAGCACAGTTCTGAAGAGATGTTGTTTTCAAGGATATTCTTGGGCATCCAAGAACTTCCGCGAATAAAGACCTTAAGATCTACAAGCGTAATCGTTGGACTGTAGTCACATTATTAATACGGTGCAACATCTTACAGGTCCTTAGAGCATAGTTCTGTAGAGACGTAGTTTTCAAAGATATTCTAGGACCTCCAAGAACTTCCGAAAGTTCAGGCCTGAAAATCTATGAGCGTAATCAATTATTTTCGCTATATTATTGATGCGGTATAATATCCTACAGATCCATGGAGCATAGTTCTGTGGAAAAGGAACTTCCCAAATATGCTCTAGGTTATCCAAGAATTTCCACGAATAAAGAATTCAAGATCTACAACCGCAAAAAATGGGTTTTTGTTAAATTACTGATACGGTGTAACATCCTACAGGTCCATGGAGCATAGTTCTGAAGAGAAGTTATTTCCAAGGATATCTTAGGACATCTAAGAACTTCCGCGAGTAGTGGCCTTAAGATCTACAAGCGTAATCTATGGATTGCAGTTACATTACTGATACGGTGTAACATCCTACATGTCTATGCAGCATAGTTCTGAAGAGATGTTGTTTTCAAGGATATTCTAGGACATCCAAGAACTTCCGCGAATAAAGACCTTAAGATCTACAAGCGTAATCGATGGATTGTTGTCATACAGTATTGTTCCGATTATATCACGCCCCTTTTCAAAAGTGCTTTTAAATGTTCTACAAAATGTATACGCATTTTCACTATTTTTAACGTTGCAAAACGCGCCTTCAGCATTCGCCTTGAAGAAGAGGGGGACCACTTGCTCTCAAATGTAACAGCAAATAAATGAAAAATGAATGACTGACGCACGGAGGGCGTGATAAAATCGGAACATTACTGTATTACTAATACGGTGCAACATTCTACAGGTCCTTAGAGTCCAGTTCTGTAGAGACGTAGTTTTCAAAGATATTCTAGGACCTCCAAGAACTTCCGAGAATACAGGCCTGAAAATCTACGAGCGTAATCAATTTTTTTTGCTATATTATTGATGCGGTGTTTTATCCTACAGATCCATGGAGCATAATTCTGTAGAAAAAAAAAAAACTCCCCAAATATGCTCTAGGTCATCCAAGCAATTTCCGCGAATAAAGAATTCAAGATCTACAACCGTAATAAATGGATTTTTGTAAAATTACTGATACGGTGTAACATCCTACAGGTCCATGGAGCATAGTTCTGAAGAGAAGTTATTTTCAAGGATATCTTAGGGCATCCAAGAATTTCCGCGAGTAGTGGCCTTTAAGATCTACAAGCGTAATCGATGGATTGTAGTTACATTACTGATACGGTGCAACATCCTACAGGTCTTTAGAGCATAGTTCTGTAGAGACGTACTTTTCCAAGATATTCTAAGACCTCCAAGAACTTCCGCGAGTATAGACCTGAAGATCTACTAGCGTATTCAATCAATTGTTGTTACATTTTCTAGCGTATTCAATCAATTGTTGTTACATAGGTAATTTCTTTGGAAATTTCCTTTACTGTTAAAGTTTTTCTTCAGACAGTCTTTAAGGAATCCCTTTAAAAATATGTTCATGAACTCCTCCTGGAATTCTTTAAGAACATCTTCCATGAATTTTGGTAGGACATTTCTCTTGGAATGTTTCTAAATATTTTTTTTAATAAATCCTTGTAGGAGTTCAATCATGGGTTTCCGAGGGAGAGTTTTCAGCATTTTCTTTAGCAACTCTTTCTAGAACCAATTCAGAAAAATCCCTAAGATAGTTTCACATAATCTTGAAGGGCTTCGTTCAAGAATATTTTCTGGGATTTCTTCAAGAATTAGAAAGACAATTTATTCAGAAATTCCTCCAAGGGTTTTTTCAGAAATTCTTCCATGAACTCCATTTAAATCTTACTAAGGAATTCCTTTTGAAATATTACTTGAGACTCCTTCAGTAGTTTAAGGGTTTCCCATAATTTTCAGTAAAAGCTTACCTTTTCCATGGATTTTTTGTTATTTTCATTTTCAGAATTTTCGAAGAATTCTCAGCGGTTTGAGATATTCCTCCACAGATTTTTACAGAATTATTTTATGAAATAACGTAAATCATGTTGGAGTTACTCTTCGAGGGTTACCTGAAGGAAATATTTAAATAAATTTCTGATGAGATTAAATTTTATTGAAACTATTTTAGAAACAATCGTTTATAGCTCCTGGAGAAGTCCTTGGGAAATGCCTGGAGGAACTCCAGAGATTCGACACAAAAGTTCAGTTAATTGGACGAAGTGGCTTAATTTCCCCAATAGAGGGGTAGGAAAAAAAGTCCTGAGATGGATTTAGAGGATTTTTAAGTAGAATTTTATGAGAAATTTTTGGGAAAAATCAAGGAAAAAATACTGAAGAAGTTTCTAAAAATCCTTGAAGGCATTTCTAAACGACACCTCTGATAAGTTTCTAAAAGAACCCTTGAAAAAAATCTTCAGAAATCCATAAAGAAATTACAGACAAAAATACTAGAAGAATTCTTAAATAAATCTCCTAATGATTTTTTGAAGGGTGATTTGGAACAAACCCTGAAAGAACTCATGGACATACTTCTAAATAGAGGAGCTTGTGAAGTATTCGTAAGGGAATCACCAAAGAATTTTCTAAAATTGTTATTTTTTTTTTCAAGGAGTCTCTGAAATTTGGAGAATGCTGTGCAATAATTCCGAAAAGAATTTCTGAAGATATTCTTGGAGAAACGTTAAGAAATAAATCCTGAAGTGAATTCTAAAGAATCCTTGAAGAAATGTTTCTAAAAATCTCTAGAGAAGTTTACGATCCCACTTGTCGAGGAATATCTAAGGATCTTCTAGGAAGCCCCTTAGAGGAACCCTATTCAGATTTTTTTGGAGAAACTCCTGATAGAATCCCTGGAGTAATTCCTGAAAAGCACCCTAACAGAACACCTACAAACATTTCGAATTTTACCATGACTATACTGGTCTAAAATGAGTTTTATTAAAGAATATCCTTAGACGAGACGTGCGACGTTGTGAATTTCTATCTAGAGGAATCCTTTATAAATTTCCTGGTAAACGTCCTCAAGGGTACTCTCTGAAATTTATAGCATAGTTCTTATGAGGATAGTTTTTATTGAAACCTCTGATTGACATGCGTTTAAACCGTTTCACAAAATAGATGAAAATTGTAATTTAGATACAAGAAAGAAATTGTTCTGTATTGACGTTTTTTTTAATGACTACAATTTGCTCTTCACTAAAAAAAATAATTTAAAATTTTGGTCACGCCGATTACGCCGCCGCCGCCGCCGCCGTATAAGACGAACGGCGTGGGCCGCCGCTGCCTCGAATTACTATACACGCCACCGCCGGTGAAAATTGCTTCGGCGCACACGTCTACTACAGGTCCTTGGCGCAAGATTCCGTTAACGTGTTCTAGGTCATCCAGAACTTCCGCAAGTAAAGGCCTGAATCTACTAGCGTAATTAATCAATTGCTTTTACATTACTTACATGATGTTATACAGATTTATGGATCACGGTTCTATAGAGAAGTTATTTTCAAAGATTTGCTAGTTAATCCAAGATCTTTCGCGAGTTAAGGCCTTAAGATCAATAAGCATTATCAATGGACTTCTGTTGCATTACTGATGCGGTGCAACATCCTACAGGTCCATGGAAGACAGTTCTGTAGAGTCTTGATTTCCAAGAATGCTTTATGTCTTCCAAGTACTCTTGTGGCTCATGGAAGTTCTTGGAGTACCTAGAAGATGTTTGACAATTATTTCTCAACAGAACTATGCTCCCTGGACCTTTAGGACGCTATACTGTATCAGTAATGTGACAACAAACCATTAATAACGCTTGTAGATCTTCAGGTCTAAACTCGCGGAAGTTCTTGGGAACTTGTATTGATTGCGCTTATAAATCTTAGGTCTTTACTCATGGAAGTTCTTGGAGGACCTAGAACATCTGTGGAAATTATTTCTAAACAGAAAAATGATTCATGGACCTGTAGCATGTTACAACGTATAAGAAATGTAACAACAATCCATTGATTACGCTTGTAGATCTTAAGGCCTTTACTCGCGGAAGTTCTTGGAGCTTCTAGATTATCTTTGGAATTTATTTCTCTACAGAACTATGCTCCCTGGACCTGTAGGACGCTACACTGTAACAGTAATGTGGCAACACACCATTGATAACGTTTGTAGATTTTAAGGCCTTTACTCGCGGAAGTTCTTGGAGGTCCTAGATTATCATTGGAAATTATTTCCCTACAGAACTAGGCTCCCTGGACCTGTAGGACGCTACTATGTATTAGTATTGTGACAACAAACTATTAATAACGCTCGTAGATATTCAGGTCTTTACTCATGGAAGTTCTTGGAGGACCTAGAACATCTGTGGAAATTATTTCTATACAAAAAAAATGGTTCATGGACTTGTAGCATGTTACAACGTATTAGAAATGTAACAACAATCCATTGATTACGCTTGTAGATCTTAAGGCCTTCACTCGTGGAAGTTCTTGGAGGTCCTAGATCATCTGTGGAAATTATTTCTCTACAGAACTATGCTCCCTGGACCTGTAGGATGCTACACTGTAACAGTAATGTGGCAACACACCATTGATAACGTTTGTAGATCTTAAGGCCTTTACTCGCGGAAGTTCTTGGAGGTCCTAGATTATCATTGGAAAATATTTCTCTACAGAACTAGGCTCTCTGGACCTGTAGGACGCTACAATGTATTAGTATTGTGACAACAAACCATTAATAACGCTTGTAGATATTCAGGTCTTTACTCATGGAAGTTCTTGGAGGACCTAGAACATCTGTGGAAATTATTTCTATACAGAAAAATGGTTCATGGACTTGTAGCATGTTACAACGTATAAGAAATATAAAAACAATCCATTGATTATGCTTGTAGATCTTAAGGCCTTCACTCGCGGAAGTTCTTGGAGGTCCTAGATCATCTGTGGAAATTATTTCTCTACAGAACTATGCTCCCTGGACCTGTAGGACGCTACACTATATCAGTAATGTGGCAACAAACCATTGATAACGCTTGTAGATCTTAAGGCCTTTACTCGCGGAAGTTCTTGGAGGTCCTAGATCATCTGTGGAAATTATTTCTCTACACAACTATGCTCCCTGGACCTGTAGGACGCTACACTGTATCAGTAATGTGACAACAAACCATTGACAACGCTTGTAGATCTTCAGGACTTTACTCGTGGAAGTTCTTGGAGGACCTAGAACATCTATGACAATTAGTTCCTTACAGAAAAATTGTTCTTGGACTTGTAGCATGTAACAACGTATTAGAAATGTAACAACAATTCATTGAGTACGCTTGTAGATCTTAAGGCCTTAACTCGCGGAAGTTCAAGGAAGACCTAGTATGTCTTTAGAAATGAATACTCTTCAGTACAACGCTCAATGGACCTTTGGGATGTTACAACGCATGTAGCAAGAAATTATTGGCTATGTTTGTGGATCTTCTGGCCTTTACTCGCGGAAGTTCTTGGAGATCAAAATTGGAGGTCATGTTTGAAAATGATTTATTTACAGAACAATGCTCCGTATACCTGTAGGATGTAGAACAGTATCAGCGATGTAACAACAATCAATCGATTACGCTCGTAGATATCAAAGCCTTTACTCGCGAAAGTTCCTGAGTGTCCTGGAACATCTTTCTCTACACCACCTAGCTCCGTGGACCTGTAGAGTGTTGACAGTCTCCTTGATCCTTCGTTTCGTCCGTCTAGACAGTCCTTATCACCCCAAAATATCCTCTACGATCTTTCTTAGAAACAGTATGCACTCTGCTCCCCATAGCCCATCCCTTGTCCCCTTCCCCACTAACCCCTAGATTCAACCCTTACTACTACCCCCCCCCCCTTTCTTATTACTCTCTAAAACAAACCTCGGATATCTGAAGGTGAGGACATTTCAAATATTTTCAGATTTCCCTCAGTTTTTTTTTACACGGATTCCCGAATTAGCACGGTATTTTTTTACACGGTTTCGCGAATTAACACGGTTTTTTTTACACGGATTCGCGAATTAACACGGTTTTTTTTTACACGGATTCGCGAATTAACACGGTTTTTTTTTACACGGTTTTTTTTTACACGGGACGTATCCCCCGTGTAAAAAAAGACCTTAGTGTACTGGAAATGGATATTATTGAAAAAGTTACGCGTCCAACATCGTGGGTGTCACCCTTAGTACCGATCATCAAAGACAACGGGGAGCTGCGGCTGTGCATCGATATGCGCCGAGCAAACAATGCAATCCAAAGACTTAATCACCCACTGCCAATATTTGAAGACTTCAGCCCAAGATTTCGAAACGCTCAATATTTTACCATTCTCGACATCAAACAAGCCTTCCACCAGGTTGAACTCGATGAAAACTGTCGCGATATTACCACATTTATCACAAACTGGGGTTTGTACAGATATAAAAGACTTCTTTTCGGAGTAAATTGTGCACCAGAACTATTTCAAAATCTCATGGAGAGTATTTTGGCTGGTTGCAAAAACACCGTGGTATTTATCGACGACATTATGATTTTCGGCTCAACCGAAGAAGAGCACGATGCTGCGTTAAAGGAAACCTTGAAGGCGTTAAATCAACATGGTGTATTGCTCAACGATTACAAATGTCAGTTCAAGCAGCAAGAAACGGTGTTTCTCGGTCACAAATTGTCTGCTGAAGGCATCGCTCCTGCCGACGAAAAAGTGAAATCGATACTTCAATTCAGAGCCCCAGAAACGAAAGAAGAATTGCGAAGCTTTTTGGGTTTAGTGACGTACGTTTCCAAATTCATACCGGATCTAGCGACCATCAACTATCCACTGCGAACTCTTTTGAAACGAGAAGCAACCTTCGATTGGAAACCTGAGCATCAAAAATCCTTTGAAGAGCTCAAAATGCGGATTGGCTCGGTATCGCATCTAGGTTATTTTGATCCTAACGATCGAACACTTGTTGTCACCGACGCTTCTGGCGTTGGTTTAGGAGCAGTGCTGATCCAGTTCAAAGGAAACCAACCACGTGTGATATGCTACGCCTCCAAGAGCTTATCTGAGACAGAGAAGAAATATCCCATCATTGAAAAAGAAGCTTTGGGGATAGTTTGGGCAATAGAGAGATTCAGAACATATCTGATGGGCATAACATTTGAACTGGAAACGGACCATCGCCCTCTGGAGACTCTCTTCTCACCAACATCGCGACCAACAGCTAGGATCGAGCGCTGGATTCTACGCGTACAAGCTTTCAAGTTCAAGGTACATGTCTTAGAATAGGAATTTGTTTTAGGTGTTTCAAATGAAATTTAAAATAATTATAGGTTGTATACAGAAAAGGGTCAACGAATATTGCCGACGTTCTTTCGCGTTTGAGTTCCCATGTTGACGATCGCCAATGGGTTGATGAATCAGAGGTATTCATACGGCGTATTACGGTTCAAGCAATTGCATCACTTAGTGAAAGCGATGACAACGAAATATTTGACGCAAACACAGAATGTGTGATTCGATCGGTTCAGGAATGCGCGGCATTAGACATTGCAGAAGTTGTGTCCGAAACTTGTCAAGACCTCGAAATGCAGAAACTCAAAGATTGTATTCTAAGTGATTCCTGGAATGATGATACTCTAAAACATTACTCTGCATTTCGCCTCGAATATTCGTATGTGAACAATCTGATTATGCGAGGAACGAAGCTAGTCATTCCGAAGTCTTTACGGCAAAGAATGTGTCAGTTGGCTCACGAGGGCCACCCTGGTCAATCCATGATGAAGCGAAGGTTACGTGATCGTTGCTGGTGGCCTGGTATTGATCAGGATGCCGTTAAAGTTTGTGAGAATTGCGAGGGTTGCAGGCTTGTTCAAATTCCCGACCCTCCAGAACCAATGTCGCGTCGCCAATTGCCGGATAAACCTTGGGTGGATATTGCAATCGACTTCTTGGGTCCCATGCCAACCGGCGAATACGTGCTGGTAGTAATAGATTATTATAGCCGCTTCATGGAATTGGAAATTATGACCAAGATCACTGCCTTTGAAACCATCAAACGGCTCAACCGAATTTTCCGAACCTGGGGACCTCCAAGGACGATTACATTAGATAATGCAAAACAGTTCGTTTCGACCGAGTTTGAAGAATTCTGCAAAAATAATGGAGTCCATTTGAATCATACTTCACCGTACTGGCCACAAGCCAACGGTGAAGTAGAGCGGCAAAATAGATCATTGTTAAAATGAATGAGAATTTCTCACGCGTTGTACGATGATTGGAAAGCAGAACTTCATCAATATCTGCAGCTCTACAACAATACTCCACACTCGGTTACAGGAGTCTCACCGAACGAACTATTGCAGAACCGGAAAGTTCGAACTAAGCTGCCACACGTTGACGACCTGGAAACGATACCACCTAGCACTGACTTTAGAGACCGGGACTTGGAGCGCAAGACGTTCGGAAAAGAGCGGGAAGATGCCAAACGTAGAGCGAGGACCAGTGAAATCGTCGTTGGTGACACCGTGTTAATGAGGAACCTCCTTCCAGCAAACAAGCTTTCCACGAATTTCTTGAAAGAGAAATTTACAGTGATTGATAAGCGAGGTCCTAATGTGACAGTTCGATCTGATGTTTCTGGAAAAACGTTTGATCGAAATATCTCGCACTTCAAACTGATCCCGGCTACAGAAGACGGAGGAGGTAAGCTGGACTTTTCAGAAGATCACCCTGAGTCAAGTGAAACATCAAATGCAGGTAAAGTTTGATTGGAAAGAACGTTGGCTTTCTGGAGTCGTTTAGTTTACATCTTTCAGGAAGTCGAGTAAAACAAATCATGGATAAAAATGCTGATTCGAAGAAAGTTTCATCAACTCAACCTGGACCGGATGTACGCAGATCGACGCGGGTTTTGAGACCTCCGAAAACATTCACTCCTTCAAGATAAGTATAAGCTCTCTGATAACCGTAGATTCTAAGACTTATTAAATCATTTAATAAATATTATTTGACTTTCTCCAGGGAAAAGGGGATGTGGTAGATGACTCTATTTATATGTATTCGTTCTGGCTACTTTGGGTTCTCACAGGTATAGGTCGCATGCTTCGGGCTGAATCGATTCAGTCTCTCGCAGGCGTTTGAATGGTGCGGTTCAGAGTATTGCCAGTCTTCGCAGCGCGGGTTTTCAAGGTCATGTTTCTCGGTACCACAGGTTTCTCAGATTTGTGCTATTGAAAATCCAAGGTTTGTCTTCGTTCAATAATCACCTTAAGAAATTCCTGTTCGGATTCCTTCAAGAATATCCTTGGGAATTCTTCAAAAAATACTTCCTAAGATTTGTTTAAATAGCTTCAGACTTTGTTTTTTTTTTAGAAATTCTTGCTGCTACAGAGTTTTGGGATTTTTTCGGCAATTTTAGCAAAGGATTTCTTTAAAACTTCTTCCATGGAGTTTTTCAGAGATTCTTACAAAAGTTTCTTCACAAATTTTACAAGGTTTGCTTCGGAAATTATTCCCAGAATTTCTCCAAGAATTCTCTGATAAGTAACATTACTGTTTCCAGCAGAAAATTCTACAACGATAACATTTGGAAATTGTTCGTGCAGTTCCATTTCCTGAGATGTCTGCATCTCCTGCAGAATTACTCCTAATATTTTCCGGAAGTTGTTCCAGAAATAACTGAAGAATTCTGTAGAAACCCCTGAAGGTATTGGTAGACTGTCTCAAGAATTGCCTTAAAAAAAACTCCTGGAGATACCTTTAGAAACTTCTAGAAGAAATTCTTGGATTTTTGGAGGAACTTCAAGACAACAATTTTTGAAGTAATTGCTGAGGTTGTCTTTTGTGAAATTCCTGGGTGAAGGCCTAGGATAGTACCTAGAAGAAAACCTGAAGAAACATCTGAACTTCTTAATTTTCAGAAAAACAATTCATGATGGAATTATAGAGGATTTCTGCAAGTAATCCCGAGCAGGAAAGAATAGCATCAAAATAACATATCGGGGTATTTTTCCTAAATAACATTATACCTCGATATGCCCTTCATTAGGTGGACATAAGAGGCAAAATAACAAAAATGAATACCATAATTTTGTATAAATAACACCTAAAAAATAACAAGTCTTGTTATTTCAATAATGAATGCATACCATAACTTTCAAGTGGTCTATTTGTTATCCAGAAGGTATGAAATAACAAAGTAATAACATGTCTTGCTATTAAATTGAACATTTTTCGATTGCTTCATGATGTAATAACAAATCTTGTTATTCAGTTATTTTCCCAGCTAAATCAACAATACCACATCAGTACGTAACTTTGCTCAAATACCTCCATTTGTTATTGTGGTATTCTCATAACATTGCGTAGAATAATACAGCAATACCAACTTCAGGTATTAGAGCACAGGTTGCTCTTTGCACGATATTTGTAAGGTATGCCCTTCTGCTCGGGATTCCAAGGAAAAACTGCTTGGGAATTATCTGGAGGGATTCTTGTAAAAAGCCGCAGAGGAGCTTCTGGAAATCTAAGAAAAATTTCTTATACAGTATCTGAAAAAATCCTAAGCTACTACCTGGCGAATTTTCTGAATTCTTGAAATTCCTGCATAAACAATAAAAAAACTCTAACCACAGCTTGAAGACCCCTGGACTAATCCGTATGCCATGGGGTCGGGGTGACGTCCATTCGTACCGAATGCAGAGTAGTGGACCACAGCATCAGCATCGTCCCCGCGCGCCGGTTTGCAGCGATGCGGTGCAGGTTGCATCAGCGCTCTCGATACCCACATTTTTCCCAGCGCGAGTCAGCCAGTATTTACGAGCGCGCACGTAGTCGAAATAGTAAATATTCAAACACATATCGGTTGAGTAGGGTGATGCGGACACTCGTCGAAATGTGCTCGCTGTTGTGGTAGCCTAATGGAGGATGTGATTTCAGCTCCGCTAGGCAGCTTTCTGTGACTGTGGCTCGCTCTCTCTCGCTCTTGGGGGGTTCGTTTCGGCGGATTTGGTCAGGTTTAACGATTATATTTACATTTTGGAATTGGAGTTCACCGGTGCATTTGGCAGCGAGTTTTCGGCTGGCCGGCATTAATTATCATTCAGTTGGGGAATACAGCGCTGCGGACGAGCTGAGCTGGGGCTTATGGCGGTTTCTCATCCAAATTGGGGTTTTCTCTTTCGACGACGGTAACGACGATTGCACAAAGATTATTCGTTGCGAAATAGTTGATCGGCTTGGAAATACTGACGCACTTGGTAGTTATGACAATGGATAGTTTAGTTCTCTGTTTGTCTCCAAAAACTCGAAGTTTAGTTACTTAGGGGTTTGGAAAATTTGCTTTTGTGCCAAGTTGTCGATTGCATATTGCAATTATAATTGTTACATAACATAACAACGAAATGAGGAGAACAAAAAAACCAGAAAAAGAGGAAATTAAAAGAAAAACACAGTAGGGTAGATCTATCAGAAATAGACAAATGATTCCAAGAAAAACAAATAGAAAAGTTACAAAAAAAGGAAGAAAAAAAAACAAAAAAAAAGGATATTAAAATAGTACACAGTAGATATAGAAAACTCAAGCAAAACCATCGATGGCCAAAATATCTTGCTGATTTTCATAATTGCATGAACAAATACCTACGATTCTTAAACCTGATCTAACTCAACAGAAAGACTTACCATGTGATAATGTGATTAATTGGCCATCAATCCTCAGCAATGCAATTCCTTTCACTTTCATTTCAAAGCCATTCTCGGTTGAATGGTTGCATAACTCTCGCATCGCATCTTATTACCGTGACACCCACCTAACAAATCTAGCCAACAGCTGGTCCGCCAGGCTGCAAAGACAGAACCGTCAGTCACTTCTCGTTACCATCATCGGGAGGGCACCACCTCAGCACAGCGCCCTCATCTCCACGGCAAGATCCTAGATATCCAAACGAAGCATCGCGCCTGCCTACGTCTTCAACTCGTATTCACACTTGTTACTAGGCTAGCTAGGTGCCAATGCAATCCCATCCTTCTCCAGTTAAGAGTATGGAAATAAATCTTTTCGACCCAGGCGAATCCCAAGAGGCACGCATCCCCAGCAGCAGCAGCAGGTCCAGTCTCAATCCAATGCGAATGCGCCCAGTCAGATGCTCAAATGCTCATGCTATTTCGCGGTGCTCATTAATTTTAATGCGCACCTTTTTGACTGCGGCTGCGAAATGCATTTCAGATGCAACTGGGCACCACCGACGACGACGACGGCGACAACGACGGACGACCTACGCTACGGGAGTCATCGCGTTGTCATCAGGACTAGGACCGATCTACCGTTGTTGCACAGTGGTTGCATCTTGTTGAAGAGGTGGTCATAAATAGCTTTTCCCATTTTCCGATGGGCATCTCGCTGAGGGCCTGGCTTCGAATTCTACTCCCGACAGACTTACAAAATAAGGGTTCTTTCTTCGGAAGGAAAGCATAGTTGTGGGTCCTAAAATAAATTAGTTTCATGTTGAAAATCTCCTAAAAATGTTTATGACTGAGAATTGTGCATGCATATACCTATGCGTTCCCGTTCCGTTATTTTGGCGTCATGAGTGATCATAGAAATAAAGGATTTAAGGATTACAAAGTATTTTAAGGAACAGTTTTCAGAAAACACATCGGAACTCGGAACATCATCCAGTAGAAATTAACCCAACTGTACTGAATCAGGGATTTCTTCGGCAATTTCATTGCAAATGTTTTCTACTTCCTTTGAAAATTTCTCTGGAAAGACGAGCTTGGCGTTCTAAAGTCTGCTGCTTCTGATTCGTATGCAGAAGGCCATGGGTTCAATCCCTGGCCTGTACCTTTTCTCACACGTTGTATCTTTCTTTGTACATTCTACCTCCACTCTACATACACAACTCGTGTATATTCCTTCATATGCTTCCCGTTTCCCTTCCTTCCAACATTCACAGCACAATGTCAACCTATCAGACATGCAATTAAGCGAACTGTGCCGCATCATCTTCAGAATAATTAATAATATTCGAAAAAAAAATAAACAATTCTTGTCAACTCGATATCGAACTAATGATCTTTGGATTGTTGAGCCACACTTCACACTTTACACCAAACGCTACTTATGAAACAAGCTGATTAATTATCATGATATTCTAACTCACCTCAGTGTTTGGAATGCACTTGGTTCACCTGCGCTGTGCGTGTTTGGCAGACTATCTGGAGTTATAAACGACGAGGCACCATTTCCCGCACAGTTTTCACTACACTTCTCTGGCTGACACCTCCCATTATTGATAAACAAGCCAATAAAACAAATAATGATGACTTTGCAATCATAATTACGGCTGTTCACTTTCTTTTAGTTTTTTGGTCCTGCATCCGCAGCCCAACAGCAACTCTTCATTGTTATCACATATAAAATCGCATTATGTCAACATAAACACTTCTAGCTTATGCGAGTTTGTATGCACACTTTAACGGGTTTATTTGTACTTTTATGCGATTTCATCCGTACACCAATGCGAGTTATACAGACACAATAAGAAAAGTACCAAGTGAAGTCGTATAATCATCGCAGTACGCAATTATGCGAATTCATTTGACGCTTTGCGGGTTCACTCGCACGTTTTTGCGAATAAGTAAAGGTCATCGTAATAAATCATCAGAATAGCATCTACTACGATGTACTCATACCAAATAAATATTGATTTGTATTCTTATATGACTTTATCTGATGCGTCGTAATAGGTTCAAAAAATCGCATCATATGGGAAGAATATTGTCCGTCCGCTGTACATATATGCGATAGTGATTTAAAATATTACTTTAAACGATGTACTGCGTGCATTCTTATGCGATTCCTGGTTGTCTGGACTGCAATCTAACGTGTCAGGCGCCATTGTCACCTAAAACTAGAAGAGCACCAACACTCACACACTGAAGATGTCTGCATGTCCCTGGCAGATAGCTCAATGGTTCCTTGTGTGAGTGTAGACGGTCTGGCGATAGTGGAGACGTGGCAAAAGGTTATTGCAGCCATAACAAATTGCAAATGCTCCATAGAAAATCAAAAAAGCGATCCATAAAGAATGAACATATATTCCACGAAAATGTGCAGTGTTACCCATAAATAATTGAAAACGTTCCATACTTTATAAAAATGTACCGGTAAAACATAAAATTTTCTCATTAAAAGTGATACTTTGCACCAATATATAATACTGAAATGTCCCATAATAAAATTCAAATGCTCCATAAAAAAATTCAAATGCTCCATAAAAAATTAAAATTGTACCCATAGAAAATTGAATATTGCTCCATAGAAAAATTATATTGCACCATGAAAAATTGAAATTGCACCATAGAAAATAGACAATTGCTCCATAAGCATTATCAAACTGCACCACATAAAATACAATTTGCTCCATACAAACATAAAAATTCTCCATAACTTTAATCATTTGCACCACTAAACCAGTGCAATGTAAAGCAATTCAGCCCTGTCAAATTAAATTATGAGAATATGCAGTCTATGTAGGATTTTAATTTTTTCAAGGAGCAATTCATTTTTTTCATGGTGCAGTTTGATCATACTTATGGAGAATTCATCTATTTTCTATGGTGCAATGTCAATTTTTATGGTGCAATTTAATATTTATGTGGAGCAATATTCAATTTGCTATGGGTACAATTTTAATTTTTTTGGAGCATTTGCATTTTTCTATGGAGCATTTGTATTTTATTATGGAGCATTTCAGTATTATTTATTGGTGCAAAATTTAAAATTTAATGTGAAAATTTTATGTTTTACCGGTACATTTTTTATAAAGTATGGAACGTTTTCATTTATTAATGGGAAACATTGCACATTTTCATGGAACATATGTTCATTTTTTATGGAGCACTTTTTGATTTTCTATGGAGCGTTTCTAATTGTTTATGGGTGCAATAAATAGGCTGCCTATCTACGGGTGGTCAGTCAAGCTCAGCTCATCGATAATTCCTTTAGAAGATTCTCTTTTGGGTAACCTTCGGAAATTTCTTCAGTAATTTCGTTGTGATTGCTTTCGATTTTGGCAATGCATGTAACTACTTCCTCGGTAATTTATTTGGGCATTTTTACGATCATGAGGTGCAGTGGTTTCCTCCTGTAATTAATCTGTCCCAGATTTTATTTTCGAATTCTTTGGTAGTTCTTTAGGAAGCGGCTTCGGCTATTTCTTCAGAGTTTCTTTGGGAAATAATTTGAAAACTACTTCGGCATTTCCTTGTAATTTATTTGTAATCTACTGCTAGAATAAGCTTGGATATTCCAACAGCAACTCCTTCATAAAATTCTCGAAAATTCTTCCGATATTTTTTTTTTGTGAGCTCTTCAGTATTTTTTAAACAGTTTTGGAAATTCTTTGAAAGTTGCTTCGGAAATTCCAGCGTTATTTTTGTTTCAGAATTATTTTGAAGATTCCATCGACAATTACTTTGCGAATTAATTGGGCAATTTCAGTACATTTTTTCGGAAATTTTTTCTATAGTTTCTTAAAAAAGTCTACGAGAAATTTGTTCGGCTACTCCTCCGGCAATTTCTTTGTAAATTCCTGCAGCAATAAATTTAAATATATCTACAGCAATTTCTTTTGAAATTCACGTGACAATTCTTTCGAAAATTTATTTGGGAACTCTTCGGCAATTTCTTTGGGAAACTCTTTGAAAATTCTCTACAAATGCCTTTGGAAGTTCTTTTGTGTGGTGGACTGTCTATGACAATGATTCTAAACATTCATTCAATCACTCTTTTTTTTAATTCCTCATGAAATTCTTTCGGTAATTTATTTCGAACTGTTTTTTGAACTTTCCTTGAAAACTTCCTCGGTCATTCTCCAAAAATTGTTTTAGCAAGGATTGTCTCTGCAGTTTCTACAATTACTTTTGCGCCAATTCATTCGTGAATTTTTTTGGTGCATTATTTGAATATTTCTGCGACAATTCCAATTAAGCCAACCCCATCAGCAATTTCTTTGGAAACTTATTGGGAATTTCTTCAATAATTGCTTAAGATACTTATTTTAAAAGTTCTTGTTTTCTTTGCCAACTTGTTCATCTAATCTTTTGGGAAATTATATGAGCAACTTGTTTGTAGAGTTTCCAGTAGGGTGGCCCACACTTATATGAAAAACAAAAAAAAAAATGAAAACTGCCAAGTCTTACCTCCTGAATCGGTTGTTTTAAACTCCCGGAAGCTACGTTCCAAATTTAAGCAAAATCGATTAAGCCTAAGGGGGTGCTCACAGTGCTTGAAGATGGGAAAACGTGATCAAATGTATGCAGAAATCTTGAGTTTTTCGATTTTGCCGTTAGGTGGCGCTGTAAGCGTTTAATGATAAAACCTCTTGGTATTACTGTAGGTGACTATATACCAAACAACTTTGTCGAAGACCGCAAAGTGATACGACGGCTGGGAAATCCACCTGGAATTGCTTCGGAAATTTCTTGAGCAAGTTCTCCGGGAAATGCTCCAGGAATTCCTCCGAGAATTTCCTCTAGAAAACTTCCGTTTTTTTTTTTTCAAGAAAGCCCTCTGAGAATTTCTCAAGGAATTCCTCTTGGAATTTTTCCAGAAATCCCACTAAGTATTTCTTCAGTAAATTCTTCCAAAATTTCTCCGGAAATTTTTCCAGGAGTTTCTCCGGGAATGTCTCCGGGAATTCCTCCAAGAATTTCTCTAGGATTTTCTCCAGAAATTTTCCAGGAGTTTCTGCAGGAATATCTCCGGGAATATTTCCGGGAATTCATCCGAGAATTTCGTCAGAAAAAAACCCGGTTTTTTAAAAAATCCTCTGGGAATTACTCCAGGAATCTCTTCAGAAAATCTTCCGTGTTTTTTTCCTCAAAAACCCTCTGAGAATTTCTCCAGGAATTCCAATGGTAATTCCTCCGGGAATTTATCCTAAAATTCCTCCGGGAATTTCGTCAGAAAGTTTTTCTGAATGTATCCGGGATTTTTTCCAGGAATTCTTCCAGGAATCTTTTCAGGAATTCCTCTGGAAATGTTTCCACGATTTTCCCCGGGAATTTCACAGAGAATTTCCCCAGGAATTATTCGTGGAATGTCTACGGTATTTTTTCCAGGAATTCCTCCATGAGTCCCTCCAGGAACTCCATCAGGAATTGCTCCAGGAATTTCGTCATGAATTTCTACAGGAATTCATCCGAGAATATCTCAAGGAATTCCTCCGGGAAAGTCTCCGGGGATTTCTCCAGGAAATCCTCCAGAAATTGCTCTAGGGATTTCTTCAGGAATTCTTCCAGGAAAATTTCTTCAAGAATTCCTCCAAAATTTTCTCCAAGATTTTCTCCGGAAATTTTTCCAGGAGTTTCTCCGAGAATGTCTCCGGGAATTTCTTCAAGAATTTCTCTAGGAATTTCTTCACAAATTTTTCCAGAAGTTTCTCCAGAAATATCTCCGGGAATGTCTCCGGAAATGTATCCGAGAATTACTCTAGGAATTTCTTCAGGAAGTCTTCCATGTTTTTTTCCTCAGAAAACTCTCTGAGAATTTCTCCAGGAATTCTTCTGGGAATTCCTCTGGGAATTTATCCTGGAATTTCTCTGGGAATTTTGTCAGGAATTTCTCCGTGAATATCTCCTGAATGTCTCCGGTCATTTTTCTAGGAATCTTCCAGGAATCTCTCCAGGAATTTATCCGGAAATGTTTCCACTATTTCTCTCGGGAATTTCACAGAATTACGTAATATAAACTTCTATACAACCAAAACTTGCGCTGTCGTAACTTTATTAGAACATGTGTGTTGCTTGGGGTAGAATGTCTCCGGGAATTTCTCAAGAAATTCATCAATGAGTTCCTCCAGAAACTACCTCAGAAGCTGCTTCAGGAATTCAGTCAAGAATTTCTGCAGGGATTCCTCCGATAATTTCTCAGGGAATTCCTCCGGGAATATCTCTGGGAATCCTCCAGGAATTGCTCTGGTAATTTCTTCAAGAATTCTTCAGGAAATCCTTCAGGTGTTCCTCAGGGGATTCTTCTGAAATCCCTCCAGGGATTTCTCCAGGACATCTTCCAGGATTTTCTCAGGAATTTCCCCAAGAATTACTCGGAGAATTCCTTCGGGACTTCCCCCAGGAATTCCTCCGGAAATATCTTCAGGAATTCCTCCATGATGTTCTACTGAAACATCCCGGAGGAATTCTTGAAGAAATTGCCGGAGGAATTCATGGGGTAATTTTCAGTGAAATTTCCGGAGGCAATCCTGCAAAAAAAATCGGATGAATTCCTGAAGAAACTCCCGGATGAATTCGCAGAAGAATTCCTGGAGAAATAATCGAAGGAAATCCTTGAGGATTTCCCGATGGGAGTCCTTGAGGAATTCCCGGAGGAATTCCTGGATAAATTCCCGGTGGAATTTCTGGAGGATGTTCCGGGACGATTTCCTGAAGAAATTCTTGGAAATTCTTGGAGAAATTCCCGGAAAAAATCCTGGAAAATTCTTTAAAAAAAATCCCGGAAGAAATCCTGTAGAAATTTCCGGAGACATTTACAGAAGTAAAACAAAGCAAAAGAAGCAATATTGTGGGGTGACAAAATTTGTCTGCTGGGTCTGGGTGTAAAAGTATTGCCTCTGGCACCACCGTACTCGACTGCCTGCTATCCTGCCAAATAGCTCTTAGCTTTCTGATCAACTATGCTGAAAGCGGAATACTTCGTGTACATTAGGTTGTTCATACAAGTATTTTTTTATTCTAGACTGATTGCTGGTGTCACCAAGCGTCACTATTACCGGATAGATCTCAACCTGCCGAACAATTTTGCAGAAAACACCATGCTTTTGGCTCATTAGAGCATCGAGATATACGTGTTTTAAATATTTTACACAAGGTGCCACCTAGCGAATAAATCACGAATCAAAGACTCAAATGTCAGACAGTTTATAGCTTGCTGAAGAACTTTGCTGAAGACGACATCATTCTATCTTGTCAGGACGCCATTGCCTGATAGTTCTTAGCCTGCTTAACAACTTTGCTGGAAATCGCATGCTTGTATCTCATTATGGTATTGAGATATACGTATTTGAATTTTCCAAATGTAAGGCGCCATCTAGCGGATAAATCCCAAACCAAAGGCTTTACTATCAGATAGTTCTGAGCTTGCTAAACAGCTTTGCCGAAGACAGCATCATTCTATCTTATCAGGTTTCTGATATATGAGGGTTTGAACATTTTTGGTACTGGCGCCGCCTAGCGGCCGATCCGCGAACTAAAGTCGCCGTTGCCAGTTATTTCTTAACCTACTGAACAAATTCGCCGAAGACATTATACTTCTATCTCATCGAATTTTTGAGGTATACGTTGTGCAAAGTATGTGGCCAATTTTGGTACCCCAAGACAATCCGGAATAACTCCGGAACCATATGGACCAGGCACCTATGTCCCCGGAATCCTAGCCTAGAAGAGTTTTTTGGAAAGTTGTGAAAATTTCATCAAAATCCATAAAAAAAAAAACAAAAAACTTATGACCATTCTTGTGCTTTTCCGAAGGTGAAAAATGTACGTTGGGTTAAGCAAAGTTGCTCCCTTCATACATCTTTATTTCCGTACCAATGCTCCGATTGAGCTGAATTTTTTACTGTAATTGGCTAACATTTAATGTTTCAAATTTACATTGACAAATAATTTTTTACTTGATTTTTTCTTACTGAAAAAAAATCTTCATTATTATTTTGGAAATTTTGCTCAAATTTAAGAAAATTGGCCAATATAATCATCAATATCTCGAATCCCACTAATTTGATGTAAAAATTATGTTCAGATGAACGAAACATATTATATTCTGCTTTTTATGTATGCAAAAAGATTGAAAATTCGTTGATAGCAACGCAAAATATTAAATATTTGTAAATTCCATATTTTTAAAAATTCTAGAGCTTGAGTTTTTCAGGAAAAATCTTAAAACTGTTCTACTTGAAAGTACGATCATGATATCAGAACCAATTGCATCAAAAATTTTGGTCGTTTTAAGAATTTCATCAATGCATTACAATCGTTTGTCAATGTGTGTGATAAAGAATGCTTCCGTGAATCCCTTGTAACAGATGAAATTTTCTAGTTAACATCTTTGAAAAGACTACTGCAGGAGTTGTAAATTTTTAAAAATATTGTGAAGGAATCTTTGCATCGGAAAATGCTACTATATTTTCTGAAATAATTTTAGTAAAGTATAGGACTATTGTCAGCTTCTATACGTTTCAAAACAATTTATATCTTCAAGGTAGTCTGAAGAAGATTCTTGATTTATTCTGAGAAGATGATGTTCCAAAAATCTTCTTGAAGATTTATTTATTTCTTGCAACATCCACAACACAGTTACCCTAACTTTTGCTCAAACAGCATCAAATTAGGCAATAAATCATAATACCCATGCTGTTTGCACCATTTCGTTGCAGAAATGAAGGATTGATTATCTCACCATACAAAAATCCAGCTCACTACTTTCAATCTAGTACTTCACTGATTTCGTCCTATAGATTTATATAAACTATTTTTTTTTTCGATTTTTGGCCTATGGCAATACCACTGCGTGGCGTTGGACCCCTCGAAGTCGACTATATTATAATGAAATCGAAATCGTTGAAACGTCGAGTGCGCCAAGGAGGTTAGATGAACTGGAGGAATGCCACCCTGCCTTGATGACGGCAAGCCTAGCCGTACTAGTCTCGGGGTGCTAAATGGAGGTCTTTAGAGTTAACCATTTTCACCTACAAATCACACGTCGTCGTCGTCGCGCAGTCCTCGTCCTCGCTAGTTGTTGAGATTGTTGCAACTTAGACGGGCCCCAGCCAGAGGGCAATTAGGTAAACTTCTGCTGATCGTGTGACTGCCTCTCGTGGTTGGGTAACGTGTCGATTTGCGAATTCATGGAAAATGGGCGTTTTGAGAGGTGCGAATGCTCACGGCACTTGGTCTAGGTACTCTTGCGCTTCAATGTGCTAAGTGATTGTAATCGAAGGAGGCAGCCAGCGGACTGCTTAGGTCCTCCTGCCTAGTCTAGTACTTCGCGGCGTGACAGCTAGCGTGATTCTCCCACGAACGACACGAGGCCTACTGGGTCGATTCTTCGGCGTCGGGGTTGTCGCCAGGGGTAGGCAGTTGGGAACACCCTCGTTTTCGTAATACTACATGCTTCGCATCTTTGTTGGCTACCGACTGCGCTGCTGCTGCGAAGAAGAGACAAACCCCATTAGCGCGGGCAAATCTAATCTCGAGAACGATTGACTTTTTAATCCTTCGACATTTGTTCGAGGTGCGATTTGCTGCGCGTTTCGAAATGCAAAACAAAAATGTCGTCCGTCGTCGCTTGTATGGCTGCTGAGAGTTTGTATTTTGCATATGCGGCGTTAGACCACTAGAAATTACCGCGGAGAAGACGGGGTATCCGAATTGGAATATATTACACAAATTTAATGAAACCAATTGCCTTCTATTATCTTACTTCTAGATTAAAGCTTTTCTTGCTGTCATAGCTTCTAGCTTAAATCTTCTTAATTCAGACTTCTAGTTCATGGGTTTACGTTAGTTCTTTATTTGAACTACCTTCTCATTTTATTATGTACCATTTCAGCTTCTCGATTTTGTTTATTTCTTGTTTTTTTTAGCTTTTAGAATTAACATTACAAGACTTTTTTTTTCTATCTCTATATTATTTTTGTTTTCATTTCCTTTTTGTTCTGTTTTTTCACTTATATTTTTAAAACTTCCATTTTTTGGCATACTATGATCAGTTCCACAGCTTTCTCTGCCAATGACTATTTAGCATGTATAATTATGTGGCAGACACGAAGATGATCTATGCCGTAGGAAGTAGAAAAAAAAAACATTATGAAAAATTCCTGGATCGACCGGGAATCGAACCCTTACTAGATGAATGTGGAATGTGCGCAATATGTATAGATGTTTTTTCGGTAACTAATTTATGAATTCATTCGGTTCTTTCCATCAACATTCCATTAACGATTCCTTTCGGATGTCCTACAGTAACATTTTTAAGATTTTGTTTGGAAATAATTACTGAAGGCAATATCGAAAGAAAATCTAATGGGATTGCTGAAGGAATAACTGGATGAATTCCAGATAATTACCGAAAAAAAATCTGTGGAAGATGTCGATTAAATTTTCATTGAAATTACACATGGGATTCCTGTGAGAATTGCCAATAGGACTTCCACAAGAACTCACAAATAAATTTAAGAAGGGATTCCCAAAAGAAAACTGCTCGTGGAATTTCCATTGGAATTACCAAACGATTTTCCAGAGAAAATGTCAAAGAAAAGCCTTAAAAAATAATTGCTGAAGGACTTCTCAAAAGAATAACTAAAGGACTTTTCAAACAAATTTCCGAATGAATTTCCAAAGTTTTTTTTTTGAAGGAATTACCGAAGGATTCTTGAAAGAGTTACCGATAAATTATTCAAAGTTAATCCCGAAAAAAAACCAAATGAGTTGCTGATAATATTTTCAAAGAAACGTTTGCAACATGTTCCGGAGAAATTGCCGAAGAAATTTTCAAAGAAACTTTTCCAGAAATTTTCAAAAGCACAACTAAAATTTTCAAGGAGAAATTTTCTAAAGAATTCATAGAAGTTGCAGAAAGAATTCACAAAAGATTTCAATCAATTCCCTCTGCAAGGAATTTTCAAAATAATTGCCGAAAGATTCATCAAAGAAAATGCCGACGGAGTTCTCAATACCATTGAGGAAGACACTCCAAAGCGATTTACAGAAAACATACTCGAAAAAAATGAGGTAATTTCAAAAAAAAAATATCAAAGAGATTTCTACAGAAAATTCTCGGAGGCTTCGCCGAAATAATTACTTTAAGCATTGCCGAAGGAAACGTTGAAGTGATTACCCGAGGAATTACTGAGTATATTCCAGACAATTGCGGAAGAAATTCTCGATAGAACTGCCGGAGGAATTTCCCTAGAAGTTGTCAATGAAACTTTTTAGAAAATAACTCAAGGAATTCCTATGAGAAGGTTTGCCGAAGAAGTTTCAATAGTAATTTCCGTAATAATTGCCAAAGAAATTTCCAAAAGACCTCTTAAAGAATATGCTGAAGAAATTTCGGAAGGGATACCCAAAATAATTGCTCGAAGAATTTCCAAAGGAATTATCGAACAATTTCCAAAGATAATGTCATAAATTGCCAGAAATACGCCTAAAATAATTGCTGCAGGACTCCTCAAAGAAATTACTGAAAGCAGATTGTCTCTCAACAGTTTTGCCGAAAGAATTGCCAAATTGCCAATCATTCAAAGAATTAAAAAAAAAAACAAAAAGATGTTTGCCTGTGAAAATGTTTAATTTCTTGAAGTTTCTGATGAAAGCTTTGAAGCATGTTCCGAAAAAGTTGGCAGAACTAAAACTAATACAGAAACTTCCAAAAGCATTACTGAAGAGTTCTTGAAGAAATTGTCTAAAGAATTCATAGGAAATGCAGAAGGAAATCACAAAAGAGTTTTATATTTTTTTTCTATATGGAATTTTTAAGAGAATTGGCGAAAAATTCTTGAAAAAATTGCTGATGGCATTCTGAAAAACAATGATGAAGGATGTTATTCCCAAATAATTAACAGAAAACGAGCTTCAAAAATACTGAAGTAATTTCAAAGGAGTTGCCAATAAAATACCAAAGAAATGTGCGGAGAAATTCCTAGTTGCTTTGCCGAATAAATTACGAAAGGCATTACCAAAGGAACCTTAAAGGTTTTGCCGAAGGTGTTACTGGGAGATTTCCATTTAATTGCCGAAAAATTTCTCAACAGAACAGCCGAAAAAAAATTCATATAAATTACATAAGGAATTTCCATGAGGATCGCCAACGAGTTGTCAATGAAGTTTCAATAGAAATTTTCGCAAGAATTCATTTATTTATTTCTGAAGGACCTCTAAAATAATGTGCTGATGGAATTTCGAAATGAATTCTCAAAAGAAATGCTCGAGGAATTTCCAAAGAAATTACCGGGCCATTTTCCAAAGACAATGCCTTTAGGAATCAATGATGGAGTTTTCGAAGAAATTGCCTTTGAAAGTTTTTTTTTGAGGAATTGCCAAAGGGTACTGAAAGAGATTCTAATGAATTTTTCAAAGAATTTAAAAAAATAACTGACAGATCTGAGAAATTTTCAAAGGAATTGTTGATGAAGCTTCTGAAGAAAGTTTTGAAGCAAGTATCAGGGAAATTGCCAAATACATTCTCAAAAAACTGCTGCAGAATTTCCAAAAGCATTGCTGATGAATTATTGAAGGAATTGTCTACAGAATTGATAGGAATTTCAGAAGGATCTCACGAAAAAGTTTTATATATTCCTTCTTCAAAGAATTAAATCTGAAGTATTCCTCATAGAAATTGCCAACGGAATTCCGAAAAACGTTGATGAAGAAATCTCTCAAACGGTTTTTAGAAAACATGCTCGAAAAAAATACTGAGGGAATTTTTTAATAAATTGCCAAAGGAATTTCAAAAGAAAAGTCACAAAGGTTTTTACTTAAGGCATTACCGAAGGGAAACTTGAAAAGATTGCCTGAGAAACTACTAGGAGAATTCCAGATGATTGCCGAAGAAATTCCCCATAAAACTGCCGAAAGTGTTTTTATAGAAATAGCCCAAGAAATACCTATTGATGATCAAGTGTGAGGTTAGGAAAGAAAAAAAATTCAGCGTTTGGAGGTTTCTGGTCAATAAATTGTATGGAAATTACCGACATCTGCAATAATTACACTTCTTTTCCTTTTGTATCATGAGTAATTCAGTCTAGAGTGCATAAACTACTGTTTTGGAAAGCGCCATTTGCGCTTTTTAGCTTTGCGTTAGATCGTCAATTAGAAATACCGAAGAAGTTTCAATGAAAATTTCTACAAAAATTCACAACAAAATTTCCTAAAGACCTCTTAAAGAATATGCTGAAGGAATTTCAGAATTGCTGGAGAAATTTGCAGAAGCAATGTCAGAAATTACTGAACGACTCCTAAAGGAGGGAATGAAGGAATTTTCAAACAAATTAACGAAGGAATTGCCAAAGTTTTTATTTTTCCAAAGAATTGCCGATTTCTTGAAAGAATTGACGATGATTTTTTTTGAAAGAAATTCCTGAAAAAAAACTTAATAGATAATTGCCAGAAAATTGTACAAGGATTGAAGAAAATCCTTAAGAAAGTTTCGAATCTTGTTCCAAAGAAATTGCAGAAGACATTCTGAAAAAAACGGCTGTAGAAATTTCAAAAACCATTACTTAAATACAGGGGATAGACAAAATGATCGGGACAGGCAAAATTTTTACTTTCCAAAAAATGTTCAACTAGCTGTAACTTTTCGAAAAGTGCATCAAACATTCTCAAATTTTTACTGTAAGTTCTTCAACTTGTAGTGTATCAGTGGACGAAATTTGGAAAAAATCGGACAATTTTTCACGAAGTTATAAAAAATTTTTAAAAAGATAATCCGATAGCCAACTTTGAGCTGTTACATCTCCGGATTCAATGAACCGATTGCAATGAAATTTTGACCATTCATGACTTATATAATGAACTCTGGAAAACATTTGACTTAACTAGAAATTTTTGACAAGCGAAAAAGTTATAGCGATTTTATTTTTTTTCACGATTTTTTAGTAAATTGGTCTATTTTTAATATGCATCCCATTACTTTTTCAATTTATTGGCGGCTATGTTGTCACTTTCCTTCAAAACGCATTTATATATAAGTCAATTAGAGGGAAACTAAATGAACTATAATTTGCATCTTGAATTTTGAAACGATGTTGATGTTTTGGGTAATTTGGTGTTTTATTAGAAAAACAATCTAATCGTTATAATTTTCTTCCGCGTTAAGAATATTAAGTTATGTCAATGGTTTTTCATAGCCCATTATATAAGTCATTAATGGTCAAAATTTCATTACATTCGGTTAATTGAATCCGAAGATATAACAGCTCAAAATTGACTATCGGATAATTCTACCGTTTTCAAAAATCTTTATAACTTCGTGAAAAATTTTCCGATCTTTTCCAAATTTTGTCCACTGATACACAACTAATTGAAGAACTTACAGTAAAAATTTGAGAATATTTGATGCACCTTTCGAAAAAAAAAACAGCTAATTGAACATTTTTTTAAAAGTGAAAATTTTGCCTGTCCCGATCATTTTGTCTACCCATTGTAGGTATGTATTCATGAAAAAAATTGTTAAAACCTATATAAATTGCAGAAAGAAGTTATAAATAAGTTTTATACCTTCTTTCTGAAAGGAATTTTTAAAAGAATTTCCAAAAAAAATCTTCAAAAAATCGCAAATGGTACTCCAAAAAGCATTAATGAAGGAAACCCCAATTGATTTACAAAAACATGCTCGATTAAAATACTGAGGTAATTTTCATTGGACTTACCAAAGAGATATCGATGGAAATTTGCGACAAAATTCCCAGAGGTTTTGTCGAAGTAAATTACTAAAGGCATTACAGAAGGCAATCTCAAAGAGCTTGCTGGTGCTATAACTGGAGTAATTTTAGAGAATAAAATTGCCAAAACTATTGGAAAGAAAGTTTTCCAAAACATAGCTTAAGCATTTTCTTAAATAAGCTTAAGAAAATCTCAAACAACGAAACTCCGGCAAGAACTTGCGAAAGCTGTTCTGCTGATGAAATTTATATATTAATTCCTAAGCTGAAATTAAAAAGAAAAGTTCAAAAATAAATAAATCCAAGGAGATCCAAAGAAATTGACTGAAAAAATCCCAAAACCCCTTAAATTTAGGCGATACTGAGGGATTTCCCAAAGTAATTGTCGTAGAAGTTCACAAATATATCTCCTACCAAAATTAACAAGAATTAAAAAAAACTGAAAAATCAATTTTTACAATAGGGCATATTTTTTTATTATCGTACAAATTGGGCCGAAGGGTCTCAGATTTTCATGAAACTTTTTCCACAGGCAGGACTCATGGATATATGAACAAAAAAAAAATTGAGGAAAATTCACTGTCGCCTATTTTCCCGGAAAACTCAGGTGGAAATTTTTTGTTTTCCCCTGACACTACTTACTTTGAAAAATCATAACTCAAGAACGAAGCATCGTAGAAACAAAGTTTTTTTTTTAAGAAAATGAAAGCAAATTTTCTCAAAAATTCAAAAAAATATGAACTGGAGAAAGTTTTCCAAAAAATTTTCCACAGTTGAGAAAATTTGTAAAGAAAAGCTGGACAAACTATGCGCGAACTCGTGGAAAATTTTCGAACAAATATGTTTGAGATGGTTATTTCATAAGCTTTAATCGCTGAAATTTTTGGAATGCACTTTTTTTTTGGTTTTTGAGTTATGGCCAATATTGTTGAAAAATGTCCAAATGTGCCATAAAAGTCTTTTCTTTGAAAAATCATAACTCAAGAACGAAGCATCGTAGAAACAAAGTTTTATAATGAAAATGAAAGCAAATTTTCTCAGGAATCCAAAAAAAATATGAAGTGGAAAAAGTTTTGCACAAAATTTTCCACCGTTGAGAAAATTCATAAAGAAAAGCCGGAAAAAACTATGTCCGAACTCGTGGAAAATTTTCAAAAAAATATTTTTGGGAATGTAATTTTATATTCTTTGATCGCTGAAATTTTTCGAATTTACTTTTTTCTCGTTACTGAGTTATGGTCAATTATGTGAAAATGTACACTCCAGTTCAAAAGTTTGGGGTCACCCCCTCAAAAACATGTCATTTTTTTAGGCCCATCTCCCCGCCAATTTGCGTCCGATTTCAAAACCCTAGGTTTCATTCAAAAGATAATAAGTCAAAGAAACTTTGAACATGATTTAAAAAAAACTTTTTCAAAAAATTTTGTATGTAAACTTAACCCAAAGTTGCCAAATTTTCTAAAAAAAAATGAATTTAAACTTATGACAGTGTCGCTGGAAGTTGGGTCGACCAAATTTTAAGATAAGAGCGGTAATATGACCCATTTTCTATTAGCTTTCAACTGCTTTTTACCGAACTTAGCTAAAAAATCTAGAAAAAAAAGTTATTAAGTAAATTAATCCTTGATGTCATCGACCAAAAGATTGGGGTCACCCCTCAAAATGCTGTATCGGCCAAAAGTTCGGGGTCACTATCGTAAAACATGGAAAAGTGATTTGTTGATAACAGCGACACTGCTGTAAGTTTATATTCATTTTTTAGAGAATTTGGCAACTTTGGGTTAAGTTTACATACAAAATTTTTTGAAAAAGTTTCTTTTAAATCATGTTCAAAGTTTCTTTGACTTATTATCTTTTGAAGAAAACCTAGGATTTTGAAATCGGACGCAAATTGGCGGAGATATGGACCTAAAAAAATTACATGTTTTTGAGGGGGTGACCCCAAACTTTTGAACGGGAGTGTACATAGCCTATATTATATGGTCATTTTTCACAAAATTTGTGAACAAAAGTTGAGGTCGAAATACGAACAGTCGAGTCTCCTATTAGACGCTACCACCCACTTTATGCCCACCGTATTTTTTCAGCTTTCTAGCATCCAATCCAGCTGATTTTTTAGAACTGTTAGTGCTTATTATAGACTCATCACATGCATAAAATGAACTCAATTGGTTAAAAGACAGCCTGTAAAAAGCGGTGGGCGTAAAGTGGGTGGCAGGTCTTATAGGAGACCCGACTGTAATTCGAAATTTTGCACTTTGAGACAGTTCTTCCAATAGATTCTCCATGAATTCTCCAGGATTTTTTATGGACCAATTCTAGGGCTTGTCCAAGAATATTGCTAAAAAATTTTCCAGAGATTCGACCGGAAACCCGAGCAGAAGGGAATACCTTGCAAATACCATGCAAAGAGCAACCTGTGCTCTAATATCTAAAATTGTTATTGCTATATTATTCTACAAAATTTTACGAGAACTTCATAATAAAAATTTGAAGTATTTGAGCAAAGTATGGTATTGATGTGGTGCTCTTGATTTTGCAGTGAAAATAACTCAATAACAGGTTTTGTTATTACATCATGGAGCTATCAAAATGAACATTTTAATCATAACAAATCAGGCCAAACATGTCTAAAGGTCCTATCTGGCAAAGAGAGGCTCTCTTCGGTTTCCCTCTCTTTCGTTAATATCTCAGGTGTTTATTTGTATTATGATTCTCTCCTTGCATTGAACGATCGTCGAAACAATCGTCTTTTGATTTGTACTGCAAAAATAGTTGAAAAGTGTACCATTACAATGCAATAATTGAAAGAGAACGTGAACAAAGAGAGCCTCTCAAATGCAGATAGGACCTTTTGAAATGTTCGGCCTGAAATGTTATCACTTTGTTATTCAATACCTTTTGGATAACAAATATAGGACTTGAAATTTCAGGTATGCGTTCGTTATTGGAATAGCAAGACTTGTTATTTTCTAGGTGTGATTCATACAACATTATGGTATTCGTTTTTGTTGTTTTGCCTCTTATTACACCTAATGAAGGGCATATCGAGGTATGATAGTATTTAGGAAAAATACCTTAATATGTTATTTAGTTTTTATACTTTTCTGCTTGGGAATTCTCAGGTTCCACACATTTTTTGCCAACAATTCCCACCAAGAGTTCAAAAGATTTTCACATGATTCAGGGAGTCTAACAATGATTTCACGAGGTGTAACTCTAGGGATTTCTCCTCATATTCTACGAATGTATAACAGCCCGATACATCGGCCCAGTCGAGGCGCTTATCGATTCGATATGGGAGTCAAACGCGTGTGGTGAATCTGCTACCCGCTCTACTGGTGCTGCTGCTTGCTTTCAATCATTATGCTAATGAATTCGGTTGGATTCAATTAGGAAACTTGCTCCGATTGACGACCACCGCAGCTCAACACTGATCCATCGCATCATCGCACCGGTGTGTCTCGAGCGAGAGGTGCCGGAAATTTAGAAGAACACTGATGATGGTTTCGATTTCATCTCGCGGATCTCATTAGTGGAAATTGAGCAGCTGTAAGTAGCAGTAGCAGCAGCAGTTTTGCCGATGACTTGAACGCAAATGAGACCAATTCTCAACTAACTGGGGGTAATTTTCGGGTCCAATTTGTGCGGTACACAGATTGACCTCTCTCGTGTGTTCCGTCGTCGTCGTCCGAGTGTCCGGGGTGGGCTTTGTTTCTGTTTACAGGCGGACGACGACGGATGGATCATTATTGGACCGTAATGACCGATTGACCACAAATGCACTCTGCTGGTCAAATTACGCTGCTGGACCCCGACCACCTCGCCGGTTGCAATGAAGTAATAAGATATATGATGGTAAACAAATAATTTGTCGAGTGTAATTGAAAATAATGCTGGGTCCATATCACCGATGTGGGCAAAACATGTGAACGGTACAGAACTGGTGATTGGTTGGTTGACTTAAGGACTGTCCAATAAAATACCTCATGGCGTAATCGCAAGGTTGGACAGTTACTGTGGTTGTTGGTTTTTTGCTATTTTAGAAAGGTAGCATAATCGAAATATTTATTGAGTAACTCATTTTATCGATTTGTTTTGATTTCTGCATTTTGTCATTAATGCGTACCATCTCGACTCTTAGATAACAAAAAAAATATCCCTTTCAATTAGATTGAAACCCTAAGATGCCTGCGTCACCTGTTACGAAATCCATCGCCAGTCCCTTCGGAAACACTGACCATCAGCTAAAACTCTTCTAATCGCAGTTCACCTATCAGCACCAGCGGACCCCAGTCTGTCAGCAAAGTACCAACAGCCACCACCAAATCACGACCCATCCAGTGAGCTGCTAATGGATTTTCACTTTCGAAAAATCAAATTCCCTGCTGCTACTGCTGGGTGGAGGAGCCTATTGCTCCGTGGAATGCCAGCCCCCCAGCAGTGATGACAACCAAGTCCGCGCGTTCCCCACAATACCCGAGATAGCTAAATGAAGGCTACCTACACTACTGCTGCACTGCTCAGCTGACTGACTATGCTGGAACGCGAAATACTGGTAGCTCTCCGTCAACGGCAGCAGCGCTCGTGCAGCATTCAACCTGCCCGTCAAATATCGCGATAAGACCCCCTCGTTTCAATCGACTATCGCTAACCTCATCGAGGCGATCGAAGCGTTTATTGATTTCAACACGTCTCGCATTCGCTGCTCCATGAAGGATTTCGGAATCAGTGGTTCGCAATCTCCTCACTGTGCACTGTCACGGGGTGAACCATTCGGTGCTACAGATTGACTTCTGGGGCCCATAGAGCCGATGTGGTTAGCGCACGGCTGCACGGGCATTCGGAATGGCCATACCTAGGGGTGACGGGTTCAATTCCCGACCGGATCAGAAATTTTTCGTAACGGAAAGTTCCTTGGCTTTCATGGACACAGAGTATGTTCGTGCCTGCCACACTATACACATGCAAAACGGTCATTGACAGAAGAAGCTCTCAGTAAATAAAAAGAAGAAGAAGAAGAAGAAGAAGAAGAAGAAGAAAAATACGAATAAGAAGAAGTTGAAGAAGAAGAGTAATAAGAAGAAGAAGAAGAAGGAGAGATTGACAGTCGTCCAATGCTGTGCAAAATTGTTCAATGTTTTTAAGTTTCGAGGCCTTGTTGTTTATAGTTTGGAATTTCGTCAGCTTCGTCAGCATTCATGGGTAGTGTGACTGAATTCGAAATATGTTGTTCCACGCGTGGAATAGTGCGTTGATTGTAAATGTAAATTTGAGACTCCAATGTAATTCTAGGACGTTCCGAAGGGAATGCTTGTTGACACTTTGGAACTGAAGGTTACTGATAGACGAAAATTCTCGCGAAAGCCAAACAATAAATTTCAGTGTGTATCGTCCCAAATGTTCATCATAGAAACAACAACTCGTTCATTTACTCACAAAGGCGTGAATGAACTCATCCAGCGTGAGTGTGTTGCCCGCCAACTAACTGGAATGAAAATTGCGAGAGGGCTCTCGAACTATTTTCCATTCAGCTGCGAAAGATAATCTGCTCGAAAATATCGTGTTGGTTCTCAGCTTTCATTCCGATTCCCACTCACGGCGATAATATCATCGATTGTGGAATCGGCAGGAGCATGGGGAAGATTTCATTAAAAGCCCGTTTGTGTGCATTAGGGTTCGGAATTAGTCAGAAATAAAGTTATAAATTTGTTTGGTAGATCGTGGACTGACATGTAAGGGTTCGTTCAAAAATTACGTAGCGGGGAGGAAGGAAACCACTTCATGCAAAATTTAAAAAGTACAAAAGTTGTTTCGTAGTAGGGGGTTTTGGGAGGCTGAAATTGTCAAATGTTGCTCTCCTTTCGATTGATTAGCAAATGTGTCATCAACTAGCACTGAAGTGCATAAAGATTTTAAATCTCGAAATCGATTAATTGATAAATATTGAATGGATGAATGGTATCTCCGGTAAAGTTATTAAACAATTCAAGGATTTACAGAAGATGGATTGCTTTATTCGTAAATGTAACTCTTCCGCTGAGTGGCACAAAAGCGCAAACAACTTTGTCCAATACATTATCTCTCTATCTAAATGGTCAGAATCATGATATGTGATGTATTAAATTTTAGTATGTTTGTACAATTTTTGATTCCTCCTCTCTTTTAGAGAAGCACGATCTTCAACTATGTAATATATGTTCCGACCCATAATCGTAGAGGAAGTCCACGCTTCCTAAAACACTACATCTTTTGCACTTCCCAGTGTTTTTTTTATTATACAAGCTTAACTTGTAATACGAGAACGATCAATCCACGCTCGATGAAATGATCTTGCCAAAGGCACACACCTTCCGATCCTTCAGTTATAGGTTTAAAATACCGTTAGAGTTGCTTACCAAGCTCATATTACTATAGCGCAATATATGTGTCTCAAATATGTAAATGCATCAAGGTATAAAAATGTGCATCTTTGGTGAGCATTATTTAAAGACACGGTATCGATATCGCGCAGCTTTTCCTTTGAATCGGCACTCGTGGTGATAATTATCATCAATCGCAGTGAAAAATATCACCCGCGATAAGAGCTACTCCAGTTTTCGCTTCCTTCGAATCGTTCACTTTCGAGCAGCGATGCGAGAGTTGTGATCGATGAATGAACACCTCTTCAAGAGCGCGAGAATCTTTGTTTACAAACGCCACTGCAACCAGTGAGAGTTTTCCGCAGCTAGACAGTGACAGCTGAGTTCATTGCATTAGCGATCAAAAGATGCACGGTGCGCTTGGGAATGCTTATCGGCTAAAAAATCATGGTGAGTGTTCCGCGATACGATAATTGGTAACCTTGGGAAATTAACAGTTGGAACTCTGGCTCAATAAAATTAGCAGTTCAGTACATAGTAGGCAGAATGCCACGTTGGGATTACCACGCAAAACATATGGAAAATCTTGAGCAGAGCCGTAGCGTGGCCCCATAGCGCCCTTGGCAAGCATCCAGCTTGGCGCCCCACGACAATTGGAAGTTGTTAATTATCAAAACCATGTAGTCATTTATTTTTAAAAATTTCTTGAGAAGATTGATATCGGTGGTTCGAAGACACAAATTCACGCCAATTATTTTTATTGTCTTTTCCTTTGGGAATTTCAATGAGAGTTGCCAAGAAATTTTCCTAAATTTATTTCTCTCATACGAGTAGAAGTACGAACGTATTTTGCATTTCAAGAATCTCACTAAGACCAACACAATAATTAGAAATTACATTTAAGATTCCTAACACAGGCAAACAGACGTAACACCTTGAACGATTTTCATGGAAATCCATCGCCCAGTTCACACTACCATCACCTGGTGGAAAAGTTGCACGAATAACTGTGTTATGCAATATCGTCAACAGAAGGCGCTAGTGTGAAACGTCAAACGCATAGAAAAACGATGCGCACGCCTCTGTTTGTGAAAGCCACAACTATGAAAATTTAAAATGATCGATGGAAATTTCGCAAGTGTTACGTCTGTTTGTCTGTAATCCTAGTTTCGTTTTAATTTGATTCTACTAAAATATTTTCTGGAAGATTCGTGAGAAAATTTTCAGTAATCACAGACGAATCATGGATATGGATAAATACCAGGAGGAATTCCTAAATAAATCTCCGTTTGAGCTTTTATTGAAATCTCTGGAAGATTTCCTGCTTACAGAATGGAAATATACTGGAATCACTGAAGGAATTTCTACATGAATATCTGGTGCACATGCAAATCCGGAGACATATCAGCATAATTTTTTAATGGAACTCATGGAGTAATTCTTGCAGGAATTCTTTGAATAGTTCGTAAAGAAACGCCTGAAGAAAAGCCTGTAGGGATTTGTGGTGAAACACTGGAAGAATTTCTGAAATTCTGAATTTTCGACGGAATCCCTGATAAAGTTTGTTAAGGAATCCATGGAATGATTTCAAAAGCATCCTTTGAAGAAATTATGTACAAAATCAGTGGCAGAATTTCCAACAGAACACTCAGATAAATTTCTGAAAGAATTCCATATTTATGGTTTTCTGCAGGAATTAACGAGAAAATTCATGAAAAGTTTTCTTGGGTAATTCTAGCAGAAATTCATGGAGCAATCTCTAGTGAACATGAAACAATTTCGGAAATAATGAATGAAAGATTTTGTAAGCGCTATGAAGGAATCTATACAAGACTTCCTAAAGGAAACTTTAGTTAATTTACTAAAAAAAATATAGACGATTTTCTAAAAAAATATCTGTAATAATTACTGAAGCAACTTTCAGAGGTATTTCCGAAGGAGTTCCTGGAGGGATTTCTAAAAAATCGCTTCAGGTTTTTTTTAATAGGAATCTATGGAGGAACTACTGAGGAGATTTACAGTTTGAAAGATAACCTTAAAATATTTTTAGTAGGAATCTCTATAAGAATTTCTGAAGGACACTCTGGAAAATAAAAAAAAAGTCATTGGAGATTTTCTAGGAAAAAAAAAACCAGAAAAAATTGTGTATTGAGAAATAGAACTATGAAGATTTTTTGAAGGTATCCTTGAGAAAATGCTGAAATTCCTTGAGGAAAAATTGGAAGATTATCTAATAAAATCCTTAGAAAAATATCAGGAATAATTCTTGACTAATTTCTGAATAAATTCCTAGATATCCTAGATCTTGAACTTATAATGGGATAAAATAAATATTCAAATAAATGTGTATAAAATCCTTAGAAGTAGTCTCAAGACATTCTCTTGTGAACATGTTTAGGATTTCTTTAAAAAGGACTTTTAGAATGAACTTTCACTAGAACTTTGAAAGCATATTGAATTTGCTTTGCTCATTTAAAACCTAACGTAGTTTCTCAAAATAGAATTGTAGACATCATGGTAAATGTTCAAAATAAACAAGAGAATTCTGTATTTTGAGAATATGGGAAAACTTAAAAAAAAAACAAATTATCAATCTTAGATATTGAAAGTTGTGAAATCTTGGTAACATTCAAGAAAACACTAGCATCATCCTGTTTTCTTCTAGCCTTAGGCCTTTTTGGCGCCCCTCTGAGGCTGTCGCCCTTGGCGGGGGCCAACCTGGCCAACCGCAAGCTACGGCTCTGATCTTGAGCAATCCCAAAAGACATACTAGGGACAAACTTAAGTATGACCTTGAGGAAAATTCGGTGGGAATTTTATGTCGATTCCGGTGAAAATTTCTTTTAGCTTGTGTAGGAGAATTATGGCGATACTGTGGGAGTAAATATCATTATAAACCTGAAGATTGCTGGCTGAAATTGGACAGCAGTCAAAAGTTTGTAAAATATTCTTCTAAGCCCGTATGAGACATCAGCTAAATATATACGTTTTGTAACTTTTGCTTGTATCGATCTGTTTGAAATTTGTGCGGTGAATTGTGGGGGATCTACCCCATTTGGCAGAATGCCATTTGGCATAAAATCCATTTGGCATAACAAGAATTATGCATATTCTTACTAAGAAGGTTGTTCATCGTATTATGCCGAACGGAATTATGCCAAATGGGGTAGAGCGCTTTGTGGGTGCACTTAAAAATCGATCTCCATAGAGATAAGCAACTCAACACACGGGAGCACTGGAAGAAAAAATACGTGCTCATATTGAATGACTAAATGAGTTTAGTCAGCATTTCTCAGGGCACGACTATTACAAATCTGCTGATGGTGTTCTTTGAGAAATTGTTGGAGGAATTATTCAAGGTAGTCTTGTGTGAATGTTATAAGTACTTAAATTCCATACGGAACTCCCGGAGTAATTCCATGAGATATTTCTAGTCTAGTCTAGTCTACACATACACAGCCATTCATTGAAAGAATCCTGGAAAATGATAGAATCGACTATTTCTACCATTTTTCTTGTCATTATCAATACTTGCAGGGCATCGGAGATGTATTACAAGTATTGAAGCGGCCAGGCCTACTGTGCAGCGTTATTGAATACAATTGAACAGAACTATGGAACGGCGACATCTCGTCAGCTGCTCCGTATCGTATGTGTAATAAATGTGAAGCAAAAACGTTGGGAGTGATGTTGCTAAGAAAGTTAATATCACTCCGTTGGGGCTCCTCTTCTTCCTGGGATGGGACAAAGGTATTTATGGTATTAACCCCTTATGTCCTGGCTCGAAAGCCTACCCGGGTAGAGGAAAAGAGCTCGATAATAGCATAGTATGATATTGAGATCAAAATGTGATATTGGTTTGATTGATATAAGAGATAAAAGATCTAAAAATAATATCTAAAATTTACTCCTGTAACATCATCATCAGATCAAATTTAGATCTTGTAAGATCTAACCAATAGCAGCAAGCTATTCGTTTGATCTTGAAATATCACATTTTGATATTGTTTAGATGTTCCAGGAACATTTTTCAGATATTATTTTCAGGTCTTTTATCTCTTATATCAATCAAACCAATATCATGTTTTGATCGTCAGTACTTCACCTCTACCCGGGTAGGTTTAAGCGCCATTCCCCGGCTGGATTTAATATCCTGTATTATTAACCAGCAAAAAGAATACATTACACACCACACCTTGCGCTGTCCATTTTTTTTCGTGGACTAGCGTGATGCGCATGAGGTCCAATTGATCGTGCGCAGGCGGCACCGCATTATATATACAGAAAATAAAATGCAACATCTACGCCATCTACTGTTATTATACTGCCGATTAATTTACGATTGCGATAAATTTAACGGATCAAATCAGAACGAACTCACCAAATTAACTTGATTGATGTGATGTCTCCCTTGGCATACGAAGCAACCGAGAAGTCCAGCACATTCCGCTCGTTCAATTCCTCCAGCACGATACGCTTAAGTTTAGTGGCGGCATGCTGCGGTGTATTACGCAATGCTTCCGATCGGGCCACACTGGTGCTACTCGAAGACATCTGGAAGATGGGTGTCGGGCTTCCGGGAGTGATGTTCTAACGGACTTCCTCGGATGACAGCCGCTTGTGCAGCGAAATCTTGATGACAAGCAGATCCTGCTTTTCCTGGAGCTCTGGTTGCGGAGGCGCTCGATTTCGTCCAGGCTTGTCGCTGCCTTTCAGCATTCAAGGTTTTGTCACTGCCCATTTCCAGTTTTCTAGACAAACAGCGGAAAAGCAGCTCACCCCGATACATTTTCTAAATAGCCGCTCCTTTTCCAATCGGTCATTTTCACTTCTCCTCATCAACACTCAAGAGGTAGCCTTATCTGCCTTGATGATGATGACATCCAGATCAATTACACTTGATTCAAATAATTGTTCGGCACATTCAATTTTCGATTTTTCCATTTCTGCAGCGAAAAAAATTGACTGGAAACACACGCAACCGGAGTAATTCCATGAGATATTTCATGAAAAAACTTATGCAAGAGTTCAGTAATGAACTCCTGATGAGTTTCCATTAGAGACACGTCTGAGGGAATTTCAGAATGAAGATACAGAAGAATAATGTAGAATAATGTGCAGAAATAACAGAAGAAATTCCTGGAGGAATAACCTAAGATTTTTTTTTTGGGAAAATCTCGAAAGGATGCATTGGATGAACTCCAGTGCGAATTCCTGGAGAAATACCAGAAAAAAACTCCTTGCAATTTTGGATCAAAATACCGGAAGGAATTTCTGAAGGAATCACGGAAGAAAATCCTAAAGATTCCTAGATTTCAGAAGGTTGGCTCCAGGGGAACGGTATTTTGCATTTGGGTCATTTGTGCCTACCTGGGATTCCTCAAGAAAAAAAAATCCTCAAGGATTTCTCAGGGAGTGTTTTTCAAAGAATTCTCAAATTTGAGTATTTCTTCAGAAGTATCTTCTAGTATTATTCAAAGAGTTCTTTCTGAGAGTTTCCTCCAAGAGTTGCGTTCGTGATTCCTCGTGGAGTTCCTTCTGGAATTCCTCGAGCAGATTATCGACGATTTTTCAAGGAGCTTCTTCTGGTTTCCTTTTTTGAGGGTTACTTCTTTAACCTTTCAGGACGCGCGAGGGTTACTTCTTTAACCTTTCGGTTCGAGCGCTCGTGCTATATACGATGAGCGAGTTTTTTTTGTAGTGTTGTACTTTTTACAACGGCGTGCGTCCTTAAGGGTTAAATATCTCTCTAGGAGCTTATTCTGGGATTCCTTCAGATGTTCCTTTAAGGATTCGAATCCTCTCTGTGTTCTTTCTGAGATTCCTGAAAAAGGTTCTTCCCACATTTCTCTAGAAGTTCCTTCTGGGACTCCTCAAGGAGTTTTTTTTCGTCCTCTGAAATTTCTTAAGGGGCTTTTTCTGGGATTTCTCCAGAAGATCCTTCCAGTACTTATTCGCTCCGTTCGTCAAGTTCCATTGTGGGAAGGCATTCCTGGAGATATCTCGGAACTAGTGACGGAATTACGAAACTCTAGAAAGATTTTTTGGGGGAATCTCAGAAAAAAATCAGGTAGTAATCCTGGAAAAAAATCTTGGAGGAATCTCTAAACAACCTTGGAGCAATCACGAAACAAATTCTAGAAGGAATCTCAGAACGAATTGCTTGAGAAATCTTGGAACTTCCAGATGAATCGCAGAAGGAGTTCTTGAAGAAATTTCGTAAGGAATCTCGAAGTAGTTCCTGGAAAAATTCTGGATGAAACCTCTTAAGGTAAAACTGGAAGCATTTCCTCAATTTTTTGGTTTTTGATTTTTTATTAAATCACGAAGCAATATTTTCAAAATCGGTTTTCGTGCACATGTAGAGCATGGATCAAGGTATCTTCTGATTTTTTTTTTGTGGTGGAAAAAGTTTTCTATTTTTTCAAAAACTATTTTTTTGTGAAATTTTATTCAAAAATGGTTCCTGCAAAAACTAAAAACATTTTCCACCACGGAAAAAAACAGGAGATACCTTGATCCATACTCTACATGTGTACGGAAACCGATTTTGAAAATATTGCTTCGTTGTTTTATAAAAAATCAAAAACTAAAAAGTGAGGAAATGGATCCAGTTTTGCCTAAAGGAATCGCAGATGAAATTCCCGGAAGAATTCCAATGGCTCTCTAAGGAATCCCAGAAAGAACTCCTGGAGGAATCCCAGGGATTTTTTTTTGGAAAATTCAAGGAAACAATTCCTGGAAGAATCTTGCTAGAAATTTCCACAGGAGTCCCGGAAATAATTGCCTAAAATAATCCCTAAGGAATCCTGGAAGACTTATCTGGAGAAACCTAGAGAAATACCAGGAAGATTTGCCAGGAAAAACCCTGAATGTATTTCTGAAAAAAAAAAGAACTTAGAGGAATCCTGGAAGGAATACTTTGAGAACTCCCAGAAAGTGCTGCTGGAGGAACTCACCAGCAAGTTCCTTCTAATTGGCAAGCCACATTTTGAATTTAATCACACTACTTCAATACACCGTTTTTTAATACCATGATTGTGAACTAAGATAGTAGCAAGTGAATAAACCCATTTTTAGCGAGTATACCCAACACTACCTGAGAGCTTCATATACCTCCTGAAAGTTCCCTGAAGCTCCCATGAAACGTTCCTGGAACTCCCTGAAGGGCGCTGAAACATTCCTGAAACCTTTCTTAAGCAACCTGAAGCCTTCTGAAATCCTCTGAACATCCCTAAAATAATTTAAAACGCCCCTTAAATCCCTCATAACCCCCTATGAGACACCCTGAAATATCTATATTTCAGGGGGTCTCATAGGGTGTCAGGGAATTTTGGGTATATTTTAGGGGGGGTTATGATCTGTGAAACCCCTTAAATTCCCTGAGACTCATTGGTGCGCACATGAAATGCTTTTAAAAACCTCCTCAAACGCCTTGATTCCCCCTGTTACACTCTGAAACGTCCATGTGGCACCTAAAATCTTCTGAGGCTCGCCCCCTGAAACGCTTCTGAAGTGTTCTGAAAAACTTTTCAGAACACCCCTGAAATTCTCCTGAAAACGCTACTGAATCCTCCTTAAAGTCCATGAGACCCCGCAAAACAAATCTGAAAACTCTCAAGAGGTCTCCTAAAACGCCCCTGAAATGTTCTGAAACGTCACTGAAACGCTCCTTAAAATCCCTTGAGGTCCCCTGAGAAAGAACTGTTTTACAAAAAAAAAATATTCTCCAGTAGCTTCACCATAATTAACTAGTCCACTAGTAATAACTCGAATATTTAATTGTCACCGAAATTGTCAATACAGATCTAAAACCTGATCGTAGTGACTTATATACTCAACAAGGAATAAAAACTGTCTTCGGCGGAAGATTGTTTTTAAATATTTTTTTCCGGTTAGGACTTTATGAATTATTTTAAGAGATTCATCCTAATAATATAGACAAGAATTTCATTCCGAAATTTCACCAGGAAACCCTCCAGAAAGCCATATTATATATTCAGACAGTATTTCGTACCAAGATATCCATAAAATTTCAACTAGCATTAATTTTAGAAATTTGTAATGTGTATCTTTCTCCATGATGTTCTAGAGGAAATTTCGCCTAAACTGCTTCTACTAGAAATGGGTACCAACATTTCACAAGGGCGTATCTGTTTATGGATTTGTCGGCTTTTACAGCGCTGTGTATAGTGTCTTATCCTTTTCACGCATTCTTAAGCTACTAGACATTAAAAATGCCTCATTTTTGTTTTTCTACCCAACAAACATTTTTGCTGTATAAAAGTTGAACAAACGACTCTTAAGCAACCTTTAGCTTAAGAAACTATTATTCAGCTAGTTCTGTTTCTTGGGTAATTGTACTGGATGTTCACTCAAAAATTTACTCTGATATAAGGCCCGGTGGTGGGTCGAGTCATTTATACCAATCAACTCAGCTCGACGAATTGAAGTGATGTCTGTTTGTATGTGTGCGTGCAAGCCCATGCTAAGCAGTCTACATCTAACTGGATAGTGGATATGCTGGAAGGTTAAGTGGATCACGCCAAGATAAACGTCGTAGAGCGCATCGGATGAATCTACGCTGAATTCGTTTAATCCTCAAAACCCAAGTAGCATCATTTGGCGTCCAAACAACAGATGCGTTTTTGAGAATCGATCGTACCAGCGCACAGTACGATGACTGCAAGCAGTGAAGATCAATGAAGTCCTTGGAGATTTTTGCAATGACACCCAAATAACGATTAGCCTTAGCTATTATCGACAAATAATGCTTGTTAAATTCTTGAAATTCTTCGGGAATATTTCCAGGAGTTCCCCGGAAATCTCTCCAGGGGTTTCCTCTTCTGAATTCCTTTAGAAGTTTTTTTTTTGTAAATACCTCCATAAATCCTCCGAGATGGAGGTCTTCTCGTTCCCCAGAAATTCCTTAGAATATTGCCCAGAACTTCCTCCAGAAGATCCCCTGGAATTTCTGCAGGAGTTCCATGGGAGTTCCACTAGGAGCTCTCCGCAAATCCCTTCAGGAAGCAATCAGGAACTTCTCCAGGATTTCTCGGGATTTCCCTCCAAGAGTTCCCGGGGATTCTTCCAGTAGTTCCCCTAGTATTCCTCCAGGAGTTCTTCGGGAATTACTCCATGAGTTCTCCAGGAATTCCTCCAGAAGTTTCCTTTTGCGAAATTTCTTCGTGAGTTCTCCGTGAATTCCTACAGAAATTCTCCGGAAGTACCTACATAATTCCTCGGTAATTTCTCCACAAGTCCTTCGTAATTCCTTCCTGCAGTTCATCGGGAATCCCTCCAGGAGTTCTTTTAGAAGTTCCTCTAGAACTTCCCTGGAATCCCTTCAGGATTTCCTTTGGAATTCCTCCTGAATTTCGCCGGGATTCCCTCCAAAAGATTCTCGGTAATATCCCCAGGAAATCCGTGGAAATTTCTTCAAGAATTCCTCGTCAATTCCTTCTGGAGTTCTTTGAGAATTTCTTCAGGAGTTCCTCGGCAATTCCTTCATAAATTCTCGGGAAATACCTCCAGGAGTTCGTCGAAAATTCCTCCTCCAGGAGTTCCCAAGGAGTTCCTTCAGGAGTTCCTCGGGAATTCCTGTTGGAGTTCTTCGAGAATTCTCGGGGACTACCTCCACAATTTCTTCGGGAATTCCTCCAGGAGTCTCTCAGGAATTCCTCCAGGAGTTTCGCAAGGATTCCTTAGAAATTTTTGCAATAGTCGTCCTGGAAGGATTTTTGAGGACCTCCTGGAGATATTCCCGAGGAGCTTCTAAATGAATTCATGGAACTTCTGCAGGTTTTCCCAAGTAACTCGTGGAGAAATTCACAATCATTTTCTAGAAGAAATCCAAGAAAACACCTGAAGGAATTCCCGAGGAACTTCTGGAGGTATTTCTGAAGAACTCCTTGAAAAAATTCAGAGGAACTCCTGCATTCTTAGGGAAATCCTGAAAGGGATTTCCAAGGAACTTATGAAAGAATTTCCAAGGAAGTTCTGAAAAAGTAGGCAGAGATCTCCCGGCAACATTGCCGATGAACACCTGGAGAGATTCCCGAGGAAGTCCTGGAGATCTTTCTGAGGAATTTCTGAAGAGCTCTAAAAGGTATTTCCGTGGAACTTCTGGAGGAATTCCCGAGAAACTCCTGAAGGAATTTCCGAGGATATTCTGGAGTAATTCCTGATGAACTTCTGCAGGAATTCGCAAGGAACTCTTGGATGAATTCATGAGAAACTCCTGAAGGAATTCCTGCGGAAGTTTTATGGGAATTCCCAAGGAACTCCTGTAGAAATTTTCAGGGAACATCTTGAAGAATTTCCATGGAACTCTTGGAAGAGTTCTTGAGGAACTACCTGATAAATTCTCGGAGAACTCCTGAATCAGTCTCCTGGAAACTCCTGGCATATTTGCCAGGGAGGAATTTCCGAGGAACTCCTGGAGGTATTCCCAAAGAACTGTTGGAGAAATGCACGAGGTACTCCTGGAGGAATTAACGAGGTACACCTGGAAGAGCCCCGGGAAATTCCTAGACGAACATTTGAAAAGGGCCTATCTGCTTTTTGTAAACAAACATGTTTCTCTCTTTGCAGGGCCCATCTGCATCCACCCACGCACATCAACACCTTTAACAGATAGCTTGAAGGACACTCTTTCTGATAAGGGTGTTGATGTACGTGGGTAGATGCTGATAGGCCCTACAGAGACAAAAACATGTTTGTTTACGCAAAGCAGATGGGCCCTTTTCAAATGTTCATCTAGATTCCTGAAGGTCTTCCCTAGGTCCTCCTGGAGAAATTTGCGAGGAACTCCAGGAGAAATTCTCGAGGAACTTCTGGAATTTTGGAGGAACTCTTGGAGAAATTATCGAGAAACTTCACCAGAAATTCCCGGGGAAATCCCGTAGAGATTTCCTGGAAACTACTGAGTGTCGAATTACTTCTGGAGAAATTCCCTAGGAAGTCCGTGATGAATTCTCTTTAAATCACTAGTGGTATTCCCAGCGACCTCCAGGAGAAATTTCTGAAGAAATCCTTGAAGACTTCTCATTTAACACATGAAGGGACTTCTGGAGATATTATCGAGGAACTCCTGGAGGCATTGTCGAGGAACTACTACAGGATTTCCCAAGGAACTCCTGGAGGAATTCCCAAAGAGGTCTTGGGGAAATTGCCGAGGAACATCTGAAGGAATTCTCGTAGAATTTCTGGAGGCATTGCCGAGGAACTCCAAGAGAAATTGCTGAGGATCACCTTGATAAATTCCTGGAAAACTTCTGACCTTACCTATGGAAATTCTGAATGTATGTCCTGTGAAGTCCTGAAAAAACTGCCGGGATCTTTTTTCTGGAAAATTGCCGAGCAACTTGCGAAGTTATGGAGGAGTTCCGTGGAATATTTCCGAGGAACTTCTTGAAGAACTGCTGGAGAAACTCTCAAGGTACTTCTGCAGTACTCCTGGAGAAATTGTCAGGAAACTTTTGGAAAAAATGCAGAGGAAATTGTTCAGAAAGTCCTGGAGATACTCTTGAGAAACTTCTGAAAAAAAAAAATACCGAGGAGCTCCTGGTAAAAATCCCGAAGACCTCCTGAAGAAACCCTTTGAGCAATTCCAATGGAACTCCTGGAGGAATTTTCGAGGAACTCCTGTAAGAACTACTGAAGGAACTTTTGGAAGAGTTCTGTAAGAAGTCCTGTATAAATTACCAAAGAACTTTTGCAGAAATTCCTGGGAAACTCCTGAAAGCATTTCCTGTGATCTTTAGGAGGAATTCCCAGGGAACTCCTGAAATAAATTCCGTGAAATTCCTCAATAAATTTCCAAGGAACTTCTGGACGTACTCTCGAGGAAATCTTGCCGGGATTTCCGAGAAGCTCCTTGAGGAATTCCCGTGAAACTCTTTAGGAATTCTAGGTAAGCCTGCAAGTATTCTCGACTAATTCCCGGAAAAAATGCCGAGAAACTCCTGCATGATTTTACGAGGAACTCCTGGAGGAATATCCATGGAACTTCCGGAAGAATTCCCTGAGGAATTCTTTGAAGAAGTTTTCAGGAATTCCTGGAATGATTGAACTCCCAAAGTACTCTTGGAGGAATTTTCGAGGAACTACTGAAGGAATTCCCAAGGAATTCCTGGAGAAATTCCCGAGGAATTCCTGATAAAATTTTAGGGAAACTCCATGAGGAATTCCTTTGAGAACCCCTGTCCTGAACCACCTAGTAGGCCCAAAACCGAGAGATGCACCCATCAAGCTTAGCTCTGCAAGCAACCACACGCAACCAGCCGTTTTAATTTATTCACATTGGTAGCTAGCTAGCCAGTGCAGTAGGAGGCGGCGTTGACACGCAAAAACCACCAGCCAATCGATCGCCATGCCAGCCAGCGAGCTTCGATCGTGGGATTTCAACAAATCTGTTCGATCGGAGAAGCTTGGTTTGGTATTCTCCTAGCTACCTATGCTTTGGGTTGGATTGGACGCAGAGGAACGTGTCAATTGCGCCCGGTCGTAATTAATTTACACAGCCTTCGACGATCGATAGCGGTAGCGAGCCAAGAAGGGGTTAACTATTGGATTTGCAATTTTGTGATTTGATTTTCGCCCGCAGATATCGATCGTCGTCGTCGTCGTTTCATAATCTCCTCTCGGCGCGGCGGCGGTGCGGTGGTGGTTAGGGTAGCAGCTTTAACGACGCCGACGACGACGGCCTGATGAAGTGTGGTGATACTTTGACATGCGTGTGCAAGGATTTCAAACGTTTTCTTGACTTGGCGGGGTGGCCTCGATTTAAGGTTTTTTTTTCGAATTGAAGAGAAAGATCGTTGTCGATCGTCTCTCGGGTAGGTACCCATGGGAGACGCTGCGGTGTATGAGAGGAGGTCTCGTTGGAAACACCCTGGGGGCGCTGAAACTACTAATTAACAAGAGTCAATATTTCGTAATGGATGGTTGTACGAAGTGCTGGGTGAGTCTCTGGGTACACATTTGTGGGTAAGTATGAATTAGCGAGTGCGGCGATCTGTCAGGAAACAACTTTATGCGAAGCTGTGGTATAGCTGGAATTAACTTATTAGAGATTTGAGAAATAGTATTAAATACATACGAGTGATTTAGGAGAGCTTTCCGGTTGCATAAGATTTGGTTACCGTACGTTGACCAGCGTTAGGTAATTTGGAGTGTTGTCTTACCTATAAAAGAAAAGTAAAATTGATTAATCATCCGAAACTGATTTAATGATTGTTATAGCATTTGAAGCAAATTTGACATTAGACTACGCCCTCGTAGTAAATTTCTGACACAGTTAACCTGTAAACACCCAGGACGATCTATTTTTTGGTAGAAATGTAATATTCTTTGTTTTAAAACATTTTTCCCGAATTTTTTTTTATAGTCAAGGGGAATAGTTGTGCTAAGAAATGCATGACACCTCCCCCCTTTGCACCCTCCTCCTTTTGCTGGGAACCGAAAATACGTGGCTTTTTTTAAATCTACATGTTTTTGCTCATATTTCATCGTTTTGCTAATCATCAATAGTTTTCACTGATCATGCAATGTATTACTACGCATCATAGTCCCTTGAAGTTTTGATCCCAGTGCTATTCTAAGACCTCCAAAGTACTCCGAAGTTTGTAATACAAATCCAACACTAACCAAATTTTATACACGATAAATGATCACAGAACATAGTTAACGGTACTCAAAAAGCCTCAAAGCACCCCTAGAAAATTCATGAAGTGGGTGGTTTAGGTCATCCAAACTATTCTGGAATTAATGTTCTTAGGATCTACAACATCTACCATCGTTTGTGTTCACTCTGTTCAAGAAATTTAGTCACGCTGATGTCCATTAGACCTCGCAATGCAATGAGCAACTTGATATTCTGGTAGTTGGACATTCCGTGAAATACAAATGGCCTCCAAAACACTTTGAAGTTTGGGTTATGATATCTACATACTGTATCATGCTTTAGTTGTAAAAAACAAATCCTGAAATGTAGTCTATACTGCTGATGGAACCTCAGTGCACAGCTATATGCTTTTGGTACATTCATGAGATATTCCAGGCTTTCCAAACTATTCTGGAATTAGGACCTTCACGAACTACAGGTTCTACTCTTGTTTTTCTTCACTCTATCGGTATAATTCTTTTACGATTGTGTCTGTTGCACCTCATTATATAACAGGTATCTCTATTTGTTGCTATTTGGGTGTCCACTGGCATAAAAATGTACCCAATGTATTTTGAAGTATGGGCCGCAATATCTGTAAATCTTAGGATATTTTTATTGTAGCGAATGCTCGCGGAATATAATCCACGCTACTCTTAGAGCCTCAGAGTGAAATTCTGCCAACTGAGCAACATTCACTTGGTGATCTAGGTCATCCAAACTCCACTACTCTACTCTTGTATCTCTTTACCTTATCGATGTAATTCTTTCACGATTACCCCTGTTTTTTTTTATCTGTTTTAACGAAATTTTTAGCCCTAGGCTAGTTTATCTCGGGACCCACGCTTTACTTCCCTTCCGAAGGAAGAACTCACATTTTGCGAGTTTGTCGGGAGTGGGATTCGATCCCAGGTCCTCGGCGTGATAGTCAAGTGTTCTAACCATCACACCAGGTCCGCTCCACGATTACCTCTGTTGTATCTCATAATATTTTGAGTATTTCTTTGTCTTACTTGTGCATCCACATACAAATGATCTTATGGTATTTTGAAGTGTCGGAAATTACCCAACAATTTCTCCAGGCGTTCCTCTCGCAAATTCCTCCAGGAGTCCCTCAGAAATTCATCGTAATGTTCTCCGAGAATACCTCTACGAGGTCCTAGGGAAGGCCTCAGGCCTTCGAATGAAATTCTCCAGTAGTTTCCCAGCAGTTTCTCAAAATTTCTTCAGGAGCTATGCTGGAATTCCTTCAGGAGTTCCTCAGGAATTACTTTAAGAACCTTTCGAAAAATCCTGCAGAAGTTCCTCGGGAATTCCTCCGGAAGTTCCCCGACGATTCCACGGGAGTTCCTCAAGGATTTCTCCAGGAGTTCCCTGAAAACTCTTCAAGGAAGTTTTCCCAAGAGTTCCGCAATAGATTTCTCCTGAGATTTCTTCAGGAATTTTCCTAGGAATTTCACCAGGGATTCTCTAGAAATTCTTCCAGGGATTCGTAAAGGGATTCCTTCAGGAATACTCCCAGGGATTCCTTCGCAAATTCCTCCATGGATTCATCCACGAATTCCTCCAGAACTCCTCCAGGAGTTTATCCAAGATTTCCTCCAACAACTTATCCAGGGATTTCTTCAGGAATTCCTCAAGAGATTCTTCTAGAAATTCCTCCAGAATTTCCTCCAGAAATTCCCCCAGAAATTTCTCTGGAAATTGCTTCAGGAATTCTTCTTATAATATCTCCAGGAACTCCCCCAAGAGTACCTCAAGGAATATCTCCGATAATTCATCCAGAGATTCCTCCAAGACATCTGCCTAGAATTCTTCCAAGAATTCCTCCAGGAATTCCAAAAACTCCTACTGGATCTTCCCCAACAATTTGATCAGAGAACCCTCTAAGATTTCTGCCAAGAATCCCTTCAGGAATTACACCAGAAATACCTTCAGGATTTTTTTCAAGAAATTCCTTTAAGAATTCATTCAATAAATCCTCCAGGAGTTAATTTATGAATACCTCCTAAATTCTTCAAGAAACCTCCAGGGATTCCTCCGAGAATTTCTTTAGGGGTTTCTCCAGGAACTGCTTCGAGACTTCTTCCAAGAATTTCCCAGAACTTTCTCAAGGAAATACTCCAAGAATTCCTCCAAAATTATCTTCAAAAATTCCTCCAGGAATTTTTCTAAGAATTTCTCCAGATATTCCTCCAGCAATCCGTCCAGGAATTTCTCCAGAATTTTTTTCAAGAATTCCAACAGGAACTCTAATAAGAATTTCGTCAAGACCTGCTCCAATAGTTCTGTCAAAAATTCCTCCAAGAATCCCTCCAGGAATTTGGCCAAAGATTCCTTTATAAATATCTTTAGGAATACCTCCAAGGATTTTCAATAAATACCTTCAGAGATCTTTCAGAAATTCCTCCAGAAATGCCTACAGGAATTCCCCCAAAAACCCCTTCGAGAATTCCTTCAGGAAATCCTTCACAAATTCGTCCAAGAAATTGCCAAGAACTCCTCCAACAATCTCTTCCAGAAATTCCTTCCATGAATTGCTTCAGAAATACCTCCAAGAAATCTTTCAAGAATTCCTCCAAGAATCTCTCTAGGATTTTGTTCAGGAATTCCTCCAAGAATTCCTACAAGAATACTTCCAGGAATTTCTTGAAGAAATATCTGGAGAAAACCCTTAAGGAATTCCTGGAGTACTTTCTGCAAGAATTCATGTAGTATTTTGTGAAAGAATTTGTAAAGAATTTCCCAGGGAAATTCTTAGAGGAAGTTTTGAAGGATTTCCTCGAACTGCTGGTGGAATTTTTGAAGTTATTTTTTTTTCAATTTTTATTTTCTGGAGGAATTGCTGGAGGATTTTCTGGAGAATTTCCTGTAAGAATTCATACAGTAATTCATGCGCGAAATTCCGAATTCACGCGAGGAATTCCTAAAGTATTCCCGACAATAACTAGAATTGAAGGAATTTTTGGAGAAATAATTCTTACAGCATTTTTTGTAGAAATTTTTGCAGTTATTCCTGGAGGAATTCCTGCAATATTTCTTGTAGGAATTCCTGGGGTATTTTCCGGAACGATTCCTAGACGATTCCCTGTAGTAATTCCACGAGGAATTCGTAGAGTAATCCCTGGAGAAAATCCTGGATCAATTCCTTAACTTCTGGAGTATTTGCTGGAGGAATTTCTGGAATATATCCTGGAGTATATTCAGGAAGAATTCCTGGAGGAATCCCTGGAGGAATGACTGATGCAATTTCTGGAAGAATTTCAGGAGGAATCCCAGTGAGGAATTCCAGGAAGAACCCCTTTTGGAATTGCTGGAGGTATTCTGGGATAAATTTGTGGAGAAATTCCCGGAGGTATTCCTGGAAGAATTTTTGGAGGACACCGTGGTGGAATTTCTGAAGGAATGCCTTGATGAATTCGTAGATAAGTTAGCAGTTATTCATGGGGAAATTCTTGGAGGTATTCCTGGAGGAACTTCTGGAGAAATTTCCCGGGAATCTCTGGAGGAATTTCTGGAAGAATCCCTTGAATCCTGAAGAAATCCATGGATTAGTTGTTCGAGGAAATCTTGGATGAATTCCTGAAGGAGCTCTGGGGAAATTCCTGGAGGAATACCTGAAAGAATTCCTGGATGAGTCCATGGAGGAATCCCTGGGCATATTCCTGAATGAATCCCTGAGGGAATCTCTTAAGGAATCCCTGAGGGAATCTCTTGAGGAATCCCTGGAGGAATTTCTAGACAAATCGCCGGAGGAATCCCTGGAGAAATTCCTAGGAAAATTCCTGAAGGAATTCCTCGAAAACTTCCTGGAGGAATCCCAGGATAAATTTCTGGAGGAACTCTTGGGAAGATTTTCTTGAGGATTTATAAGAACACGCCTGGAGAAATCCTTGGAGGATCCTCGGGAAATTTTTGGAGGAATTTCTAAAGAATTCTGTATGATAGGTTGATTACTCTGAAGATAATCCGGCACAGAAGGAAATAAGAGCAGCCGAGAAAAGAATTCACCCCCATGGATTGGAATGTAGTATGGAACAAAATGATATGCGGATTTTTTTTTTCCGAAACTGTCAATGGCTTGCGGAGAAAAACTTCGACATGTGCAATGAAGGCAAATTTCCGGCATTATCTCTGAAGTATTTTTTTTCTGTATTAACGAGATTTTTAGCCCTAGGCTAGTTCACGGGACTCACGTTTTACTTCCCTTCCGAAGGAAGAACTCACATTTTGTGAGTTTGTCGGAAGTGGGATTCGATCCCAGGTCCTCAGCGTGATAGTCACGTGCTTTAACGATCACACCAGGTCCGCTCCACATCTCTGAAGTATTTTCTGATGGAACTAGTGCATTTTTTTGTCAAAGTTCCGAGATACCTCACGAACAGTACAGATCCCTATCCGGGAGATTGCTGCAGTATGTCATAGCAATTTTTACAAGAAGAAATATTTCTGAGTGATTGCAAGTAAACTCCAGTTCCATTTCTGGAGAAATTTCTTATTATTTTTTGCACAATTTTAAACTATATGCTTCCAAAATTTCGAACAAAGCTTTAAGCAATTTTTACGCATGCCGAGGACTATAAATTTCACTTGAACGCAATTAAAATACATTTTTTTTATCAAACTTTTTAAACTATTTCCCAAAAGTTTCTTCAACTCACAATGAGTTACTGGTACATATGTAACAAACTTTTTCAGTGTCAAACATTTTCCTTGGATTAAACTGCTAAGTACTATTTCAAGAATAATTTCGAATCACTTGTATCGCATCAATATTTAACATTCATATTAATGTGAGTGTTGAAATTTTTATTGATCACAAATCCTATCCATGCACTAGATTTGTTTAACCTAGAAACAGATTTTTTTTGCAGTTTTTGAAGGTTTTTCATTCTATTTCCGAGTCTGTTGTTACCGGTTTTATTTCTCTTTTGTATGTTTGATTTTACCTTGTGAATATTTGCTAAATTAAATACGCATTTGTAGGGTTCTTCTATACAACCCTAGTAACCGGAGTAGTTGCATACTTTTAGGTCATTTCTGGTGGAAAATAGCTGCAAGACAGGCAAAATGGTCCCTAGCACGGACATCAAAATGCAGCCGTCTTGCATTGAAACCCGGTTCGGGATGGCCCATTAGGATTAGTTTTCCTAGACAAAATTAAGCTATGAACACAGAACAAAGACTGTTAACAAGAATGCAATCAGACAAACAAAACACAATTCCAGGATTGACTGATGAACCAAAACCAATAAGGGCCTGTCCATAAACTACGTAGACTCGGAGGGGGGACGGGGGGTTCTGGCGAAAGTCTACGGTCCATACAAATTTCGAAAATTTTGTATGGAAGAAAGTCTACGAGGGGAGAAGGGGGTTCGTCATCCTGTGATCGCAAATAGTTATTCCTTTGAGAATAATCGGGCACTTTTATGTTTTGTGTTGTGAGCGTGAATTCATGATGTTATATTTTAATGTGCATTTGTAATGTTCTATTTATTTCTCGTCATGTCAAATAAAATAGTGCATTTATAGGGCTCCATTATTGTTTGTTCGTAAGGTGGCTCCCAACGTGGGCCAGTAATTGTTATGTTTTTTTATTTGTAACACTGTGAGAGATATTCTTGGAAGAAAATGTCTTCGTACTATGCTGTTTGATGTTTTCTACTTTCTTTTTTAGGTTAAAAAAATTAAAAAAAAAATCCTTCATTATTTTACAACAAAATGTATCAGAAATAGTTTGTTTGAAACTTTTGACGCATACCTAAATCTCATGTATACCTCAAACACAATAATACCTCAGGCACTATTGTCAGAAAATATTTCCATGGATATTTTTCTATAAAATAGAAGAAAAAAATTCACAGTATTTTGAATGAATTTACTTATGAAAATTTTTATACATTTTTTTTTCACGTAACACCTGTCTTTGAATTCCTTTGAATATCTTTGGATAATCTTCTGAAATTCAAAAAAAATAAATAAAATAAAAAAAAATGATGTACACTTTGTCGAGCCAGGGTTGAAAAGCCATATTTTCAGAAAAATTCTGCAGTAATGCAGCCCAACTTTGATTTGAAAATCTTAATCTATTTAGAAAAGGATGATTAAGAAAGTATCCCTAGGGTTCTCTTTGGTAAAACAAAACCCGGAATTTATTTTTATTTTTTCAATGTAATTGCCAAATCTGTTTTTTATTATTGTTTAAACTTAGTTATTTAACTAAAACAATCGATTCAAAGATGCAATTTGATAGAATATTCATTAATCTTTCGAATAAGGGTAAAAAGTGATTTTTTTCCTCCCCTATTAGGGAAATTAAGCCTCTGCGTCCAATAAGCTGAACTTTTATGGCATATTTCTTTTCATTAATTGAGTAGCTGCGTTCTGTAGCAGCGAAATCCAACTTCAAAATGCCACAGAGCTTTTGTGGGAGTGAATTGATGGTTGGTTCAACAAGTGAATCGGCAAAGTGAAAATTGAACGATGATGAAGAACGATTCGGCTAGCTGCTGCTTTGGTGCGGTTGCCTTCGTCGTACGCAAAACGAGAAAAACTTTCAACTCGTCAGTGCCACTGGAGTGAAACTGCAAAGTGTAATTTCGCGTAATCATTCGATTTCCAGTGCTACACGAGCTGGTAATTGATAGTCTACATCTTGTTGCTTCCATCTATTGAGACATTGGCAAAGGTAACTTAGAATATCTGTAGTTACTGACTATTTCCCGTCTGATATGACGGGAATTAGCGCATATGACGAAGTAAATTTATACCCTAGTTTGGCCGAAGATTTTTGATGGAAGTTAGTAGAAACTACTTCTGCTTTTAAATAGGGTATCGGGATGCTTCGTTGGCATAGCCCCCTCGTTCGGCCTATCTCAACGTTATCCAAAAACTCAAACAAACACGCATAACTGGATATCGGAAAAGCTATGCGGCAAACAACTGTAACATTTCGTTTCAATTTTAGCACTTTTGAGCATTAAAAATGAATGAAAATGTCACTTTGTTTAGCTTTTGTAGACGCCATGATTCTTCGGCTTAGTGGGTAGTCTATACACATGATCATAAATGGCATGATTCTGGAACATTTCGAACAGACTTTTCAATAACTGAACATTTGATGCGACGGTCAAAGACGCTGTTTTGAACTTGTATATTTGTTTTCAACGAATAATAAATATTTTACAAGTTGAATGTGGGCCGAATATTGAGGACATTTTTTTCACTATGTACCCAAATATTGGCCCATCAGTAAAGTGACGTCAACAACATCGATAAAGTGACGTCAACAACATTGCTTGCGTAAGAATAAGAAAGAACGAACAGGAAAAAAGATTTTGTGTACGGTGACTGTAAAAATATAACACAATAATAGGGTTGCGTTGTTATCGTTAATAAATTAAGAAAGAACTTAAGTTTAAGTAATTTATTTACAGTTTTTTGAAAATTTGGCTCTAAAAATGTAATGTACAAGTAAGATTGGTGAACAAACAGAGACTTCAGCAGAAATATTGAAAAAAAAAATGAGATAATAAGTGGTTCTAGCGCATGGAAAGCAATAGGCCAACGTTGTATCCACTAATAGGCCAATTTTTGTACCATAGACCAACGTTGCATACCATCGCATCGAGTCTTTTCAACTTAATAAAGTAAATTCTTGAATATTTACGTTAGTTTACTTTCAATTGGGGGAACATGCACTACCTAGAGTGTATAATAGGGTCAACATATTATTTCTAGTGCTATAAATTCATGAGTTATGGTCAAAATTGTCAATGCGGCTTGCAAATTAGGCCAAGGAATGGTACATATACCCTACTGTTCATTTCTTCCATGAGGTCAACGCCATCATGCTGAATGCATCCTGACGGAACATTGCACATTTCAGTCAGAATTTGCTACAGCAAACGAACATCACGAAACGGCTTGTAATATTTTTATTAGCCCGAGCCCTGTATCTCTCTCGACTTCTACTTCAGTGTATTAACTTATTATAAATATTAGACCTGTTCACTTTGAAACTTTTTTTCTCCGATTCTCCGTGACACATCAAATTATCAATCCACATGTAAAACCAAGTCTTCAGTCCAAAATTGGGCCAAATCGATGAAGATTTAAAGGTGTATCAAATCGATTTTGTGTTTTTTTAGCCGTTTTTTACAGAAATTTACTCAGAAATACACAAAATTGCTCCGAAAAGATGCCGGAGATACCGTTAAGATATAGTTAGAACAATACTCTACAACTTTTCCGAAGACACTACTGTGTTTAAATTACGTATTTCGAAGTTATTCAACAATTTTAGGTAAAAAATCACGAAAAAACACGATATTTTTACGATTTTACATATAAAAGTCATGTAATTTTACATTGTTTTAGGTGACTAAATTAATTAGCGATTACTTCTTTGTATAACGAACATTTCGTCCATACATCGTTTTTGTGTAGGAATTCGTTTTCATTGACTAATTATCAAAAGTATGTCACGTTGATACTAAAAATCGCACAGAGTTACCAGCACAAATTAAAACAAAGTTACCCATGATTAAGACGTCATGTCATCGTATTCTAATGACTTTTGATTTAAATATCAGAAATGGTGCAGATGGTAAGGCTCGAGCTTGCGGATCAGAAGGTCCCAGGTTCAAGTTCAAATACATGATAAACTTTTTTTTCTTTTTTTGTAGCAGTTAGGATGATGAATCTGCCATGACTTACACGCAATCTCCCAAAGAATAATGATCGGGACCTACCAATTAAGCCCATTCCAGGACGAGCTAGATATTTAGTTTATACTTGTTGACAATAAATCGTGTCGACGAGATCAGCTGGGCGAAATATTGAGCATCTGTTTGATAATGATCAATTTAGCTAAAACAATTCAATACGATGATGGAACTGCTTCTGGATGCAACATTTTACAGACAACTGTGGGTGGAGCTTACTTGTTATCTATCAACCCATAAATCAGCACAACTACACGATGAAGGGAAACTTCATTCTTACTATGCACTCTACGGTTCCGAAACAATGCTATGATGCCAATTTGCAATGAGATGCAGTGCGTAGTTTCATCAACTTATAGCAGGATCGAGACGCAAAAAATCCTATTCCAGGACTCGAACCTTGAATCTTCGAATCCACAATCTCATGCTCAACCAACTGCACCAAATTTAAATTGATGCAGATGAGACAAAGAAGTGTAATGACGTTTAAATCATGGGTAACTTTGTTTTATTTTATGCTGGCAACTCTGTGCAATTTTTAGTATCAACGTGACAAACTTTTGATAATTAGTCAATGAAAACGAATTTCTACACTAAAATGATGTATGGACGAAATGTTCGTTACACATAGGAGCAATAGCTCATAAATTTAGTCACCTAAAACAATGTAAAATTACATGACTTTTACATGAAATATTGTAAAAATATTGTATTTTTTGGTGATTTTTTAACGAAAATTGTTTATTAACTTTGAAATACGCAATTTAAACACCGTAGTGTCTTCGGCAAAGTTGTAGAGTATTGTTCTAACTATATTTTAACGGTATTTTCGGTACCTTTTTGGTGCAATTTTCTGGATATTGAAGTACATTTTCGTGAAAATGCTCGAAAAAACACAAAATCGATTTGATACACCTCTAAACCTTTATCAATTTGGCTCAATTTTGGACTGAAGCCTTGTTTTTGCATATGGATTGATAATTTGATGTGACACGGGTAGGTCAAAAAAAGTGAACAGGTCTAATAAATATGGATTATCGGTTGGCGGCCCGCCATGCCAGCCCTGCCTGGTCCATCCTCCGAAGAAGACGCAGCCGTAGCAGCACAAACAAGTCGTGCCGGAGAGCTCATTTCCACTCGCCTCGACATTCATGTGGTACTCTGGCATGGTGGCAGACAGACAGCTAGAAATACCATTTCCTTCTCGTTTTTCCTCCTCGAACCCGACTCGATGGATGGTTGGGATCGAGAAAGCCACTATGAGACTGCGGCGCTGCTGCAGAAATGGACCGACGATACGACTTCTAAACCTGAGTAGTTGGGAAACATTATAAATGAGCAAATATTGCACCACAACTTATGGTGTTGGATACTAGCGGGAATATCAGCTACAACTTAGGACATTCTTGGGTAAACCTAGTTGAAGGTCCGAAATTCTAGTGGTCTGAAGAAATCGTCTTGATGTTCTTCTTTCTAATGTTCTTCTTTATCTCAAGATTTTCATCAGTAGTTCAATCACCTCTAATTTTTTTTTGTATCTGAAGATGTATTAGTGCCGCAAATAGATTACTGGTAGCGCTTGTAGATCTGAAGACCAATATTCCTGGAAATTCTGGGATGACCAAGAACTTTTGAAGCGTTCAATGGAACTCTCGTAGTATACCATGATGGGAATTTCATCGCCATATGCACCATATGCATCGTAGGTTTCGATTAATTTTAATTGCGATAATGAAAACATTGGCCGCACTTTATGTTTGCCACTTAGCCTAGCCCCATTTGTAGATTCTAGATACACCAATATGAATTCAAAAAATAAAATAAACTATTATCAAATGCGACTAAAATTGTATATCGGCCATACATATATGTATGCGGTAATGACTTGAAATTGTACTTAATACAATGTAATGCGTACAACATTATGCGACTCTTGGTTCATCACTTATATATCTCATTCAACTCATAATCATCACCAGCTCGGGAACTCTTAGCAAGCAGATGATGATGATGAAGACGGGCAGATTTGAGCGTTGGCTGATTGTTCCTCACTTTTATAGGATATCCATTCGACGGCGTTGCGTTGTCTTGTACTTGTTCATTTTGTTCTTCCGACTCCGAGAGTATAGAAACGGATTGTTTTTTTTTTTCAACTTATTTTGCGGCAGAATGATGAAGAGCAAAACAAAAAACCTGACATCATCATCAGTATAGTAAGTCCGTCGGAATCCGTCTTTTCCTTTCGAGGGGGGTAGCGGGTGAGGAACCAGAGAAAGGGCCAGTGCAAGTTTCCTTCGCAGTTCATCACCACCAACAGCAGCAGCAGAGGAAGAACCACAGCCAGAACTCTACGGCAAGTCCGGGGGACATGCCTGTTCGGGTGGTGGGACGGTGCAGTGCCGGCTTTCCGACTCGGCTGTATAATATCAGCTCGATGAACCGGATCGGCTAATCAACAACTATCCAACGGACCGACGGACGATGGACGACCGACTAAGACGACGACGTCTTGTAATGCACTTTTGTGGTTTTCAATCATAGAACGGTGGCGTGGCGGATGGGTTCTTGTCGGCGAACGAGTCCCATTTGCGGCTGTTGTTGGCTTACCAATGTGAACGAACATTTGGATCCGTTGGGAAATTCAGCTTTATCTGGGAGCGGTTGTCTTGTTGGGAATATTTCTCCAGTAGTTCAAGTTCCCTCTGATTTGTATGCTTTTGCTCTTGCCGAGGGTTAATAAAATATTAAAATGTTTAATGTTTCTTGAAAATTATTAAGATGTAGCATTGTGGTTTATTACTATTATATAGACATACTTACTATCATCATAAATCTAATAAAATATTATAGTCAGCAGTGCTCTTAGAAAGTCCCATTCGCAGCTGCAAGGCGCCTTTTCATTCGATTTCCATCTCTAGAATCATACGTCATCTCACTTTGCTAGAGTTTCAAGGTACTCAAAATCTTTCACTATTTCGAATTTCTTATCACCCAACAAACACCACTTTCCTACCAAAATCAATGAATATTAGACCCTCGCGGTCTAATCTAGTTTAGTCTAGTCAAGTCTACAAATACACAGCCATCTCTTTGAAGAATCCTGGAAAATAAAACATCTCGTCACCCGCCCCATAGAGTGTGTTATGGAAGTAATCGAAAACAAAAACATTTGGAGTGACGTTGCCAAGAAAGTTACTGTCACTCCATGGTAGCTCTCCTTCCTGGGTTGGGACACAGAAAATTACTTCTCATGTCTGGGCTTAAAAGCCTAAGCTTAAGCACCATTACTCGCTCTATGAAACGAGAAAAAAGCTTCGATACCGTCCCATCCCATTTTACAATTAGGTTAAAGTTCAATAGAAAGTTACAACTGAATTCATGAAAATATACAGAACTAGCTGTGCCCGGCAAACTTTGCCTACTGCGTTTTTTGACGTTTCAAGTCCCTACCCAAGTAACAAAATTAATTTTATGATGCTTTTGAAGTATTCTTCAACACCTGTTCTTTAAAACCATACATAAACCAAATTGCTCTACAACGCGACATCAACTCAACCATAAACCCGCCATAAGATCAAAGAGGCCCATCCTAAGATGCTCTTGGAGAGTTGTTTTTAAATTTCTCTTAAAACTTGTTGTACTTCCCAAGTTGTCCTCAAGGCGAATTGCTCTCTCCTTGTAGAATTCTTCAAGTGCACGATAAAACGATAATAAATTTGTCAATGTTGTTGCTGATGCAGCTTTTATGTCGACAGAAAAGTTTGGTGAATTAAATTGAGATTAAAAACACAATGAAAATAACACATTATTGTAATCGGAATTAATTTATTACACAAATTGGAAATATTTCCGGGATGTAGCAAGGATGCCCAATGCCAAGCAAAATTTATCGTATATATGTTGCAAGATACTTCCAAAAATTGCAACGCGCTTCCATTATAACGCACTAATAAAATATTTAATAATATTATTCCTGGTCATGCGAACATTGCTCATGAGTTTTCTCAACATGGCTTCCATTGAAATCTAGGCCGGTGGTCGGTCCATCATCGATGGTTTTAATCAACATCACCATAAGATCGTCTTAAATTTCTTTCAACTTATGCCAGAGCTAAAAGTATAACTCAAGAATACTAGGATTTATAACGTTCTCAATGCAGCCTGGTTGGCCTCCATCAAGAACGTCTTAAATTTATTTCATCTTATGCAAGGGTAAGAAGTATTTCTCAAGAGTACTCAGGTTTATAACGTTCTTGATGTAGGTTTATGCAAACTCCGCCGAGAACGTCATAAATCATGTACGCCAAATTGTAAACAAACAATAAATTATCGCACCGCGGTGGATTCTGTGAAATTCGTGCGATAAATTTGATCATCAGCCCGGTACCGTTGCCAACCAGGCAGACCTTTTTCGGGAACCGGCCTTGATGTGGTGCAGCGCCTTATTCCTCCGGTCAGCATTTGCAACAGGTAAGTGATTTTGCAGGTCGATTATTTGACTCCCGATTACAAGGGAATCGACGTCCTGGATGACCAAACCAACCTCATTTCGGATGCTGCAACCGGAGGAACTTGGCACTGCACCGCGTCGCGGTTGGGTTGTGTTCTTGATTGGCAGCAATAATGGAACGATGAGAATCAAAATCTGATGCTTGAGTTTTTTCTTGTATTTTTCATGTACCAATCTGTTCTCATGCGAGAACAGTTGCTCTTGATCAAGAACGGATGATTGAAGATAACTACAAGAACCTTATAAAACTGAAAATAAGTTCAACAGTTCTTGTTGTGTTTATGGTTTTATGAACTGAACCTCAAGTATTCTTGGAGGTGCTTTTAAAACCACATATTGATGAAGAATAGTTGTGCTCAGCTGAAACTCCGATAAGATCAACTAGAATATGCAATGTTCCGATAAAACTATCATAAAAACAAATAAAACCAAATAGAATTAGGATTGTTACTTGGGTAGCCAAGTCCAAGTCCCCGTTCAAAATGTATAAAAACCCGATTTCCAAAAACTCTTATTTTTCCATGTTTTTTGCCTCATAAACCTTCCTTGGGTAAAAACTAACTGAACAAAACTAAGACGACCCGAATCGGACCATTCGTTCGCAAGTTATGCGCGGTCCCACGTATGCCACTGCATTTATATATATATATATATATACAGAATTAATACGGAGCATTCGTACCATGATTTCTTATACTGAATCGATCCTAATATCCAGATTCAGTTTTTATTGATCCAGTGGCGTCGTTGTTATTGCTGCAATGCTTCTTCTTTATTTGCCGAAATCTGATCTCCAATCATACAAACAGATATATACCAATACCGATATTGCACTGTTTAAATACCGTACATTATCACAGAAAAACAGTACATCACCGATCTTCTTTGGTATCACACGCGGATTCTTTTCTTCGATCGAATCGATTTTTTAGCGGAGATGAGCAAACACGTGACAGCGAATCAAAACTACATCCATCCATGCTTGGACTCTGGCTGTCTATCAGCGATCATAAATTAAGTCAGGGCTTTAATGAGTAAACTTAGTTCGCGAGAACATGTATTGTTCCTGGGCACTTGAGAAGGGGCTTCAGGGGGTTTCCAGGAAGTTCCCAAAGAGCCCCAAAAAGATGGTTCCAAGGAGCTCCAGGGGCGTTTCACAGGATTTCAGGAGCCTTTTAGGGGCGTTCCGACAGGTTTCGTCGGCGTTGCAATGAGATATAAGGGATTTCAAGAGCGTTTTCGGGATAAGGTATTTTCTCGAGAACAAAGCTAGAGAACTGTCAAACGTATCTGGCTGAAAATGTAACACGATGGTTGCCTCCGCACAGTAAACATTGAGTTACATTTTCAGCCCGATCCGTTTGACCCCAAGCAACACACATGTTATAATAGAGTTACGACAGCGCAAGTTTTGGTTGTATAGAAGTTTATTTTACGTAATTCTAACATTGTGTTGAAATAACGTAAAATAAACTTCTATACAACCAAAACTTGCGCTGTCGTAACTTTTATATAACATGTGTGTTACTTGGGACGGTTCTCTAGATTTGTGCTCAAGAAAATTCGAGCTGTGCACTCCAAATGCCTTGTCTTTAATAGCACTACAAGGTTACTTGGAGTTCCAGAGGTATTTCAAGTTCCTTCAAGAAGCTCAGACACATTTTAAGGGTATTCTGAGGCTTTCGGGCTGTTTGATAGCATTTCAGGGACGCTTCAAGGAGTTTTCAGGTGCGTATCAGGGGGTTTCTGGAGCCTTTCAAAGGCGGTTGAAGGGGTTTTAGGGGCATTTCAAATTGATTACGGAGATTTCAATGGCGTTTCATTGTGATTATGGGCTTTAAGGAGAATTTCTGGGCATTTCAGGCGCGTTTCAAGGGATTTCAAGGGGTTTGAAGGATTTTTCTGGAGCAATCTCAGGGGTTTAAAAGCATTCAAGACTATTTCAAATGGATGGGGTGGTTACTGCAGCACTTCAATAGTATAAAGTGCCTTATAGACCCCCTCAAATCTTGTGAGTCTATCCGGAGACCTCCTAAAACACCCTAAGACCCCCAGGTACCCCGTGAGACTCCCTGAAACGTTCATGAGACCTGCAGGTATCCCTTTGAAACCTCCTGGGATCCCCAATAAAACCCCTGAGATCTCCTGGTACCTCCTGAAACCCTCTGAAATGCCCCTGAGACCCTCTAAAGCACAATGAAACACCCTCCAATCCCCCTAAAATGCTCCTGAGTAGAGAGTACTCTGAGTACCCTGAAACTCTGAGGGACCCATTATAGCATCTCTAAGAACCCTAGATCGCCCTTAAGACCTCCAGTTACACCCTGAGATCTTCTGAAACGCTTCTTACTTAGACTCCTGGAACGCCCCTAAGACTCCCTGGAACAATGCGCATGTAGTAGGCCGTGACTTATCTAGTTACTATATATTGCCGTTTTTCTTTATTATCCAGTTCCAACCTGGGATGGAACTGGATCAGATCACAGTTTTAACCCCTACCCGATTTCGGTTTCGCTTGTACTAAAGTTTGTTTGACGTTGTTTGTTTACACATTTTCCGCCAATCCAGTTCCAACCCACGTTAAAAAAGAAAAACGGCATATGTAATGTGAGTAGAAAGTTTTAATCTGAACCAAACGTATTTCAATCAGTCTCCCTACATTACAGAAGCAAAATGGAACCAGTACAGAACTATTTCATCCAAATTTAGGAGTTACCGTTCAAGAAAACATTACCGGAAATTTGTGAGGAGAACTAAAATTGTCAATTGTAGATTGGCTTATCTTTAAGAAGTAAAAACAACTGTGAATCTTGAAGCGGGTCCATACGGCCATTATTCTTGAAAGATGTTGGCGAGTGAAGTTACGAAATGAAATGAAACAAAAGCATCACGATCAGTGAGAAGATTTTCATGCATAAGGGATGCATTTCAAGATCGAAGATATAGTAATAGAGTTGGAGTCTTATGTAGAAAGAGATAAGCGTGACACACTTCATGAAGCCAAAGAGTCTGCGAAGAAAGTTACGAAATGGACGAAGCTTGTTATTCTAATAGTTATTATCAATGGAGACGCAAAGGAACTGCCTGAACTCAGACCTCCTAAAACAACCTTGAGATACTTAGAACGCCCCAGAGACTTCCTGGTATTTACTGAAGCCCCTTGAAACGCCTCTGATATCTCCTAGCACTCCTTGAAAATCACTGAAATTGATTTTGAGATAAATGTCAAAAAGGAATGTTGATGGAACTCCTTTGTAACCCCCTGTAATCCCCTGCAACCCCTTGAAGCACCTCTGAAGCCTCATGGAACCCCCTGGAACCATCTGAGGTGACCTCCAGACTCCCTTAAACTCCTCTGAGATCTCCTGGTACACCCCTGAAACACCTAGGATCCTGCTGAAACCTCCCTTGACACTCCTTTATATATGCCCCCTGGCTATTACAACGGTAGCGTCATTACAGTGCGGATTCGCTTGTTGTGGGCTCATTAGACATGGTGTTTCGATGTCAAAACAAGTTTGGAGTCTATCCGTTGTCACATCGCAAATGTGCAGAGATAAGGATGGGATCATCTTGAGATCGCAGACATGGAGGACCAAGGCAGCGGGAGAAATTACTACTGAAGGTACAGCAGGGATCAACATGAGCCAACTCCCATGTTGAAGCTATCAGCAGCATCCAGAACAAAAAGCCATCTGGTAAGGATGGTTTCGGAGATGAACTTGTGATTATGGGTCCAGAAAAGTTGCTCCGGATAATAGTCCAGATCTTGGAGACCGTACAACTACCGTAGGAGTGAATGGAAGGGTTCATCTGCTCCAACTACAAGAAAGGCGACAAATTGGAGTGTGAGAACTTCCGAGTGATCACAATTCTGAATGATGCCTACAAAGTGATATCCCAGATCATCATCCGTCGTCTTTCACCCACAGTAACTGAGTTTGTGGGAAGTTATCAAGCCGGAATCGATGATAGCCACTCGACAACGAACCAAATCTTTATCGTGCGGCAAATCCCGTTCCAACTGTTACCCGGGGAGACGCCAGCGAACCAGGCAGATCGAACCGTCAAGCCAAGACGATCTGCTTACACGATCCAACAAGCCATTTCCGACCACCAGCAGCGGACAAGCCGTCCAGCCCACAGTAGTAGCATCTGCGTAATTCTCCATAACCCAAGTCAGGTGACAGTATCTGCACGTTGGTGGTGAAGCCTATCCGATTGCCCAGTAGTAAGCCGACCTTGAAACCTTGAGCTCTAAGGGTCACTTGCTGCTGCAGTTTTACCACGAGTTTTGTCCGGGTAATACTTGGCGAACACACACGAAAGGTAATCGGAGGATCATGTAGAATTTAGAAATTTAAAGATTTTTTTAACTGGTGGGTACGCAAACTGTCGGTTAGAGTAGGATCCGTGCACTTTGCAACACCGCTCGAAACAAATCAAGAACCTTTTTCTTTAATTGGAAAACAGTGGCAAGTTTGGTGAGTCCGAAAATGCTGATAACGAAAAGGTTGTCACTTCGTTCCTCTTTGGAGCCACCAATTGTTGGAAATCAGCACAATCTTCCAATTGGCAGCACGATTAGTGTGGTGTTCCTCTTGCGGTGGGACTAGATCATATGCTTACTGAATCCATGCTACTGAATGACGAAACCCACAGTTGTTTCCTGAGCAACGCGAAATTGGTAATTTTAAAATTGAGGGGATGTTTTCTGAGGATGGATGCAAGAAGAAGCTGATGCAGGTTAAGAAGAAATTGACCAAGATCCGCAATAAACTTGATCACAGCAGGATGTACAAGACCGATATGTCGGCAGTGCAAACCAGGTTGGTTGTCACCTGTACTACCGAGTAGATAGGTTAACGGAAAGGGAGAGATGGTTTAGACGACGAGGTTTTGAGGCTGTTGAGTTTCTTATAAATCGAAAGGCGTGATGCATATCCAACCGTAGACGACAGAATCAGTAAGAATCTGATGGGTATTAGCATCCAAGAAAATGATGATTTGCCAATCTAAATCAGGATGAATATTCGAGTGGAAGTAAACTCGCGAATATAAACTGAAGAAGAAAATAGGCACAAAGAAGAAAATTGGTTGTAAACCGAAAAGTGTAGGATAGTCTGAAGAAATGTTTAAAAAATTGATAGATCATGTGGACAGTTACGTTGAGGAACGACTAAGCAGATTGAGCGAGGAAAGTGATAGGAAATCGTCCAAGTCTATCGAATCAGACGGAGAGGCACATCAGGTAGTCTAGTTAGGCAAGAGAATTGGAAGTAGGGAAGTGAAAAAAGTAGACTTATAAGGAAAGGATTGTCGACAGCGAGGTAGAAGAGAAAGGCGGAAGCTCCCGAGGGCTCGAGCATAGAACTCGGTCGGTAGTAGATTGTAAAATACGTTACGACTGGAAGAACGATGAGAAGAAGATGTACCTTTTTCTTTAATTGGGAAACAGTGGCCAGTTTGGTGAGTCCGAAAATGCTGATAACACAAAGGTTGTCACTTCGTTCCTCTTTGGAGCCACCAACTGTTGGTGTCAGCACAATCCTCCAATTGGCAGCACGATTGGTTTGGTTTTCTTCTTGCGGTGGGGCTAGATCAAATAGATACTTACTGAATCCAGCCGCACTTTTGTTCGACTGGAATGACGATGAGAAGAAGCTATTGAATAGGTGGAACTCATGGCGTGGCCGTCCACTTGATTGCTGGAGATGCCATGACCTGACACATGGACGGCAAAAGTAACAGGGATTTCTGTAACTAGAGCGAGCTTGTTGCGGAATGGAAGTTGCGGAATTTCAGCCTCCGGATATGGACCTCCATTGCGAGCAACAGACTGCGCAGCGGAGACAAAAGCGTGCAGAGATGTTCCAGGACTTTTACAATGAGGTTGTCGAAATCTTCCGCTACCTGGCCGTTCCACCGTCGGAGGAAAGGCAGGTTGACATCGTCTTCCGAAACCTTCGGTTGCACTAGAAAAACATGTTGTTTGTGAAGGGAGTCCGATCTTTGAAAGCTCTTCGACAGTAAGGAAAGAAGCTGGAGTCGGCCAACATTTGGATGTACAGGGGCACAGATCAGGAATCAATTCAAAACCCAGCTCAGGCACATGAAGTTTCGGCGAAACTGTTCCAGAGTAGCAACCAGTCCGGCGGAAAACTTGGAGGGCATCTGATTAACCTCAAGGCAGCAGAGAGCAGATTCGACCAAACTGAAAAAGAACTTCGAAAAAACCAGGAACATTCCTACCAAACAAGTAAAGTGCTCCAACCGATGAAGAAGGTAAAAAAAGCCAACCGGACTCAAGTAAGCAGACGTTGAAAAACAAGTTGCGGAGTACAAGGTTTTGGATAGGAAAACTTGCTTCAACTTCAGAGGAAAAATCCATTACCATTCAGCGTTTTTGGCTCCGATTGAAGTACTTTTTGGGGTTCCACAATTATAGGAAAGACGATTAGCAACACGACTTGTTGCTAATCCAGTAACAGCAACCTTAGTGCAATTTATTCACTGTTCGTATTACGGACGACAGCGCAGATTCTGAATTCTCATGCAACAAAAAGGAGGAATGATAAAAAAGTTGGGAAAAGATTTTGTCCAGACTCGAACCATGGACACCAGGAGTATTATCTACTCACCTTACATACTACACCAAACGCTCTGTGAGAGAATCGATGCTCAATACACTATGAAAGCTACTGAAGTTACTTGTTACTTTATTGCACCTTCTTTGTCACAAGTTAGAGAACTGTCAAAATGAAAAGACGCTCAAGTTTTCTGTAACGCATATGGGACCTAATCTGAACAAACAAACCTCTTCGGCGTAGGTGATCGTCGAGAAAAAGCTTTTGACAGTATCCGTGCCACATTGCTTGGATGTCAGCAAGTTACTCGTAGCGGTAGAATGAGTTATGGGAAATCATGGATGAAAATGGTAACTCCGGGAAGCTCCAACTGACCAAAGCGACGATGGACGAACCTAGTATCCAGGAGGTCGCATACGATGGGCAGAACATGTTGTGAGAATGCCGAACAAAAACCCTGCAAAGCTGGTATTCGCAAGAGATCCGCATGGTACAAGAAGACATGGATTACGGGTTCTCCAGTTAGCCTAGTGGTAAAGGTTATGTGGATCGCCAATCCGGAGACGGCGGATTCAATTCCCGTTTCGTTCGCGAAAATTTTCTTGACTCCTTGGGGGCCGTTCATAAACCACGTAGACTTTTTGAGGGAGGGGTGGGTCTGGCCAAAGTCTACGCTCCATACAAATTTCAAAATTTTTGTATGGACAAAAGTCTATGAGGGGGGAGGGGTTCTGAGATGGCCAAATTTTGGTCTACGTGGTTTATGAACAGCCCCTTGGGCATAATGTAACATTGTGCTTGCTACAAAACATACTCATTCATACAATGGCAGGCGAAGAAAGCCCTTCAATTAATAACTGTGGAAGTGCTTAAAGAACACTAAGTTGAAGCGAGGCAAACCAAGTCCCAGTGCGGGCGTAGAGCCATGAAGAAGAAGAAGAAGAAAAAGAAGAAGAAGAAGACATGGAGCGAAGTGCGCAAGGTGGACAGACCTGGTACAGAACAATCAGGCAGAAATGGGACGCGACCGAGGATGAAGGACTGCAGCCACTAGCCCAGTGTTGAACCAATCAATTTTTTGACTTAGTTTTACTATAATTGTAATTGAAAGCTAGATAAATGACATGAAATGAACCGTTCAGTTAATTCATCGTTATTTTCACTGAACCTGTAGTGATTTTTAGAAAACATTTTCGAACTGAGTATTGACCAATCCATGCAAAATCCAGTCGCCATCGAAACCCGTCCAGTCAAGTAACAGCAAAATAAATTAAATCCGAAATTAAGCAAGAACCCAAATTTGCATTTATGCAAATTGATTCAAAAACAACGAAACAACTGCGGTCTAGTGGGTGGTGAAAAATCATCCGGTGGGTTCAGAAAGCTACCACAGCAGAATTACTGAAGACAAGTACCGCGCGCAGTTCACCGTGGTAATTTCCACTTTCAACAATCCTCCGCCAGGCATCCGACGGAGACCCTACTCGAAGGTTATGAACAAGGTCTCCCCAAAACGACCAACGTGAACGTCGTCGTCGTCAGCGATAACTAATTTCTCGCGGTTCCCTCCCTCACCTCTGTTTGCACGTCTTCGTCACTTGCTTCCTTGTCAGGGACCTCGAGAGGGAGATAAGCCGTACAGCGAATGCAAACGAGCCGCCTCGTTCCTCTGCCACCGACTCGCAGAGGTCCGACCGAAGAGGGTGATGATGGTCTCTGACACGCGCGGGTGAACACACCACCGTGCATCGTTCAGTTCAGTTCGGTTTCCAATTCTTCTTTCTGGAGATTTTTCGAGGCACTGACTGGGTGCTAAAGCACAAAGGGTCCCCCAGCCAGCCAGCAGCTGGCAGAATTAATGGCCAAACAGTAGCCGAGAACGCGCTCGGCGCAGTGTGGACAAAAGTGCGGCGCTGAGTGGACGAACGTGCAGTAAATGAAAAATCACCAACCTAATGAGGACCGATTGAGGGTGACTTCATCTCGCTGCGCTGCTGGGTTGCGTTGCGTTGAGATTCAGGAGCCTCTCACTTTGAGGAGTTGCGCAGGCGGGTATGCAGCGATCCCATATTGAGCTCTGTTTCCAACAGTTGTTATGATGGATAAGTTTTAGAATCAAGAGTCATAAAGTGTCGGAAGAGTGACTCCCCCTCTGGAGCACCCGCAAGCGGTTTATTTCAAACCGGCAAAAAATTGATTTGAAAATCACAATCCCAGTATGTACTGTATACTGCCCTCAACAGAAAACCACCCGTTGTCGTCACCAAAGGACACACACCGCTCCGGGCAACGCTTCTTAATCCTCTTGGCATCGGTTAAATTAGCACGAGTACCCGAAAGGTGCGCGCACCACCAGCGGCGGCGGCGTGCGAATCAGGCGAAAATACCTAATGAAACATGAAATGAATTAATTATTTCATTAAAATCCAGTCAACAATATATCAGACAACAACGAAGCGAACGTCCAGCACAACCCGACATTCGACAAGGAGCTCAGAAGGTACAAGGGTGGCAACTACGGAATGGACCGACGAAAGACCGCCGTGCCGCTGTAGCCGCCGCCGAGGTGTGCACTTTTGGGCAGCCAGTCATTGTCGGTAGCACTACACAGCCCAGCAGCAGGTTCGCTAATCGAGAGAGGATGCAAAAATGGAAACAATCCATTTCGAACCACCGACCGCCGCACGAAGGGAACCGTTGGCCATTTTTGGATTGCGTGATTGGGATTAATGCTGGACACGCGGGCACTGATTATGCACTGGTTGATCGCGTTTTACATTTTCTTCTGCTTGGCATCTTCGTTTACCTCGAAAGGTTATGCAATATTTATCGCGTTTTGAAGGGCACACGTGATCTTGGATTGTTTCTGTTGACTGTTCGGATCGCAGCCAAGGATTCAACAAATATTAAAAAGACTTTAAAAAAGTAGCAAATATTACATTGAGCATGTACTACATAAGGCGAAGGACTACCAGAGGCAATCAAAAGAAAGTGAAAATAGGGTGCAATGGTTTAATGTACAGTTTAAAAATTATGAATTTAAGCTCAAAAGGCCTGCACATAAACCACGCCAGAGAAAAGACACTAGAAAAACAAAAATAGAGCAGCGAATGAACGCCAAAGCCACAATTGAACGAGCAAAAACACGAGGAGCCAGAACCACACCCGCCAGTTGCGGAACTTGGAAGAGTTGTAAGAGGATTTTTCCAAAGATTTCTCCGTGGATTTCTCCAAGAGTTCCTCTAGGCATTCCACTACGAAATCCTTTAGGAATGCCCACTGCAGATGTTCCTTCTGTGATTTCTACAGTTTTTTCCTTTCTCATGTGGTTCCTCCTGTGTTTTTTTTGTGAATTCTGCTTTGGATTTATCCAAGAATTCCTGGAACATAACCTGTAGATGTTCTTGCTGTGATTCCTTCAATTTTTCTCCAGTTTTCTACTGTAACTTCTCTGTTGGTTCTCCCAGAAAATCAGAATTTTTTTTTAGAGATTTATGCAGAATCTCTCAAGGGTTACCTTAAGCAATTTCTCTTCGATTTCTTACTGGAAATCCTCTTCAGATTCTTTGGAGAGTTTTTAGCATTAGCATTAGCATTAAGCGAGTCGCACAAATTCGTAGGTGGTACAGTCCTAGACCGCTGTTATGAGGGTTGCCTCCTTCTCGTCCGAACCAAAGCACAAAGATTTGGGACTAATCTCTGACTCTTAGACAAGACTGACGCAATCCTCCAATGGTCGAGCACTGTCCTGGCCACGTCCTTGCGACTGCTGAGGAATGGGAAAGGATGGTTAGTTTTGGACACCTATGAAAAATGTAGACAACTCTACGATCTCTCAGGCCTAGGTGTCACGGGAATTTGGGTGTTGTTAGTAATTGTAATTATATTTATTGTAGTGGATGGGTAAACTCCAAAGGATACGCTTGGTTAACGTTCAGGCACACCTTTGTTAGACTGCTTCGAATCAGTTGTCTGCCCAATTCATCCTGGTTTCCTTGTCATCTTGTTGGCATTTGAATTACTAGATTCTTCGGTTGATAATCTGAAATATAAAATAATATTAACATCGCACGTCAAATAAGCTACACATTAGTGATACGCTCGCCACAGTTACATATTTTTAAAATAGTATTTATATCGTACGATACATTTACCTGAATCCTGCTGAAATAAAATGTTAATTAGCAGTACATTGAAACACAACTACTACAAAACACAAGGAAAAGAGCATCAAACTTTGATCTTGGAATATTTTAAATATACGGTAAATATCAAGATCAAAATTTGATTTGGTAGATCTTACACCGCAACGCACCATTCTAAGGTGATCTACCCACGTTACGGGTAGATTCTTTGGAGAGTTTATGTTGAAATTGATTCTGGATCGTTACTGATATATCTCCAGGCATTAAGGATGCAAATTCTGCAAGAAGTCTGGCTGGGATTCTTCAAGTAATTCCTGATGGAAATCCTTCAGGAATTCCTGGAGGACCACTAAGAGCAAGAACTGCAGAAATACCATCTGGGAATGCTTGAGAAACCCAGCAAGTATGCTTGGAGAAATCCTAAGGCAATCATCGAAACATTTTCCGGAAGAATTCTCGGAGAAATGCATAGAGTAATCCTAGCAGAAATTTTCTAGCAGAATTCCATCAGGAATTCATTGAGGAATTCCAAGAAGATTGCCTGACAGCTTTCTCGAGTTATTCCACAGTAGTGTGTTTAATTGAGAAATTGAGAGATAAGTTTGTGAAAAAAATATCACTTGTGTGAATGGGATTCGAACCCACGACTCTGTGTCGCTAGTCTGACGCTTCAACCAACTAAGCCACAGAACGAGTTGCGGCAAAGAAAGTCAAACTGATTTCAAAGCACCACCCAAACCGGGACCATTTTCACATTTTTTTCTTTATTTCGGCTGAGATTCCTTTTTGAACGTCTCTAGGGATGCATGCTGGATTTCCTAGAATTCCTCTAGGATTTCCTCTTGAGATTCCTCAAGGCAGTCCACTTAAAGTTCTTCCCGGAAACTCTGCTATGATTCCTCCAGAGAGCTTTTTAGGGATCCATTAGGAATGACTCTTTGTGTTTCAGTAATATCTGCGGGCGAGGATTGCTTCAGGAACTCTTACTAGAATGTATCTGGAATCCTTGCTGAGATTTCTCTTCCATTTTCAGAAGAAATGTCCAATTTATTGCTCTTAAGAATCCTCCAGGAATTCCTGGTAAATTTCCTGCCGGTATCGCATGAGAAACACAGAACAAAAATCGCTGTTGATTCCTAACTGAAATGTCTAGAGGAATCCCAATAGCACTCCTTGAGCATTCTCAGCTGTAATTCCCAAAATATCTAAGGGGAGTTTCTAGTAGGAATACTAAATTTCAGGAGATATCCGTGAATAAATAACAACAAGAATTGCTGGAGGAATCCCAGCAAGAATTTCTAGTGATAATGCCAGAAAAAATCTTGGAAGAATCCTTGAGAAATTTCCGTACATATCCCAATAAAAAAAAAACCCTGAAGGAATCTTTTAAAAAATCTCTGAAGAAACCACTGGAAGAATTTTTGGAGGATTTTCAAGAGCAATATTCGAAAGTATCCTTAAAGAAATCACACGAGTAACTATTGCGGGATTTTTTGAAGAAATCGTTGGAGGAATTAATCAATAAATTCTTGGGGAAATCTCTGGACAAATTACAAATGGAACTTCAAGTGGACTCTTTATTGGAATCGGAGGAGAAAGTACTGGAGATTTCCTTCAGGAAGGTATTTCTATTCCAGCCTAAATTTCCAAAGAATTCCATTATCCATTCCTGAAAGAAATATTAGAAAAATGTTTGGATAAATTATCTTGGAATTCCTTCATTAATGCCTGATGGAATTCCTCTAAACATTCTTGTTGGGATTGCTTCAAAGGTTTCTGCAAGAATTAATTTACATGTCCTTCCTACGATAACTCCAAGGATTCCTCCAAACAAGGGCGTAGTTATCTTTTTGATCAGGTGGGAGGAAGCGAGCATCATTAGCAAATTTATATAAATGTCTGTACATATGTAGATCATATGATGTCTTCCATAACTAACTGCAGATTGTCTATGTTTATTAGCAATCTTGAAATGTCCTGATTCTCTATTCCTCTAAGGATAGACCTTCAGTTGATCTGTTCCAAGTACAACCTTGCCGGAATTTCTAGAAAACACTTGAAGAAGCATCGATGATGCAATTCATGGAGGAATCCATGGAGGACTTCCTTAATAAATCCCTAAAGCAATTCCTGGGGGAATCTCTGGAAGAGGAATTCTGGGAGGAATACCTTTAGAAATTTCTAATGAAATCCATTGAGAAATTCCTGAAGGAATCTCTGGAGAAATTTCGTGGAGAAATACCAGGAGGAATTCTTAGAGGCACCCCTAAAGCAATTCTTGGAAGAATCCCTAGAAGAAGCCCTGGAGGAATTCCTAGATAAACTCCTGGAGGTACCCCTGAAACCATTCCGGGAAGAATATCCAAAAGAATTCCCGGAGGAATGTCTAAAAAAATCCGAGGAGTCGCTCGATGAATCCTAGGCGAAATCCCTGGAAAATCCCTAGAAAAATCTCTGCAGGAATTCCATATTCTTGGAGGAAACCCGGGAGGAATCCTTTGAGTAGATTCCGAGAGGAATCCCTAGCAGAACTCCTGGAGGAATTCCTGCTCTTCCCTGGAAGAATCCTTGGAGAAATTCCTGGGGGAATCTCTGAAAGACTCCCAGGAAGATACTGATGGAATCCGAGGGAAGTTTCTGAAGAATCGCAGAGAGAATCCTTGTAGAAATCTTGAAGGAATCCTAAGAAGAGTTCGTGGAGGAACTCCTGGAGGAATCTATATAGCAGTTTCTGAAGAAACCCCTGGAGGAATCCCGGACGCACACCCAAGAGTAATTCCTAAGGGAACCCCTAAACACTTCCTGGAAGAAGTCCTGGACGAATTCCTGAAAGAGTTCCTGAAAGAATTCCCAAGGAATCCCAAGAACAGTCCCTGAAGAAATCCTTGGAGGAATTTTTAAAATAATATTTGGAGTTGCTGAATCCCTGGAGAAATTCTTGAAGGAATACCTGGAGGTTTTTTTGACGAATTCATGGAAGAATTTCTGTAGAAATCTGTTGAAAAAATCTGAAAAAAATCCATGTCTGCCGTAATTTTTGGACGAACTATTTAAGCAATCCTTGGATTGACTCTTAAAGGATTTATTTTCATGGATAAAACTATTACAAAAGTTTGTTTCTTTAAAGTTGGCTCTTTATAAAATAAAATTATGACGGTCAGGATAGGGCAAGGTTCCCTGCCCTCCTTTGGCTACGCCCATGCCTGCAGAGAAATCTTGTGATTCCTTCAGAGATTTTTTCAAGAATAACTATAGGAAAATCTCTTAGAGTATCAGCAGATATTTCTACTAGGATGGCTTCAACAGTTCTAGCTGAAATATCTCAAACATTTCCAGTTGGGATTTCTCCAGTGATTGCTCTAGGGAGTATTTTAAGAATGCCAGGAGGATTTCCAACAGGAATTGCCTGAGAAATCCCAACAAACTGCCTGGTGGATTCTACCAAAAAATCCATTATTCTGCTTGCATAAATCCAATTAGTAATCCTTGAACAATACCCGTGACCATTCCTAAAGAAATCTCAAGGTATTTACCAACATGAATTACTGTGTTAATTCTAAGAAAATTTCTGTAGTAATCCTTGAAGAAATCCTTGAAAGATGCACAACAGGAAGTTTTAGTGAAATCTCAGCTGTGCTTACTGGCGTTTTCAGATTTTTTTTTCTAACTCACTCTCCTTAAAATATGAGAGAGAGGACACTAGCGTGTGAAGCTTTTTCTTATTTCTCGCTCATTCTCTTTGAAAAACATGAGGTAAAACGTGATAAAAGAAGGGGCAAGTGCCTTCTCTTATATTTTTCTCTTTCTCGTGCTTGTTTACAAGAGTGAATGAGAAAAAAAAAAGAAACAATTGCGCACGCTAGAGGAGAAGGATGTAAAAGGGTGGACTTTTCTCTCTTACAATCCGTTTTTTCGTGTTTATCAAAGAGAATGAGTGAGTAAGAAGAAAATGTCGCCCACGTTTGTGGCTGGAATTGCATTAGGTATTCTAGCAATAATTCCTTGGTTCCCTCTAAGAATTTCTCCAAGATTCCTTTCGCGATTCCTGCAGGAATTTCTCCACAGACTCCACCAGGAAATCTTGAGGAAATTGAGATGCATGATCTGTTCTACTAGGAGCGTTCCAATAAGGGAAAACAGAAGGAGGTGTATTTCATAACAAATAACAACTTTGTAGAACACACGAAAATTACCAAAAATCCATAGAAAAACTAAGTATGCAAAACTGAATCAAAATGTAAAGCCTTCATATCCACTAATTTTCATTGGATTCTGAGAGGGTGGCCTACCCCCAAGACGAGTTGGTGTGAATCTCGTCTTTAACTATGTAATTATGTCAATATTAATGATTTACGCTTATTAGACTTTGCATGTATACTTTAGCGAGTTTATCTGTGCATTTATGCAAATTACCTCTTACTTCTATGAGAGTAAAAACTGACATAAGATTTAATACCAATAAAAGTCGTATAATCGTCGTAGTACGTAATAGTGCGAAATTATTCGTCATTTTGTGAGTTAACTGGCACGCCTATGTAAACAAGTTCATCGCAGTAAAACATTCGAATTTGCGCTTTAGTTATACCTTATTTTACTTGATTTATATGCTTTTTCGACTTTACTGGGTACATCGCAATAAGTTCAAAAAATAACATCATATGCGATGAAAATTGTCGCTCCACCATACATGCGATAGTAACTTAAATTACTACTTTATACGATGTAATGTGTGCGTCCTTAAGCGACTTCTGATTATCTAGGCGGAATAATTCCGGCCACAAGGACCAACCCGAAGTTATTTGTCCACATCTACAAAACAGACATATGTACGAGTATACTATAAAAATATTCAAAACCGTTGAGCATTCGCTGAACGGCAAAATTTTTAGTTAGTTTGCGCTGACTTGGCCCGATAGCGGTTGTTCGGATAAAAACCAAGTTTTTGCAGCAACACCCTTTTTGTGGTAGTTCAAACTGTAAATTCACTTTAATAGAAAATATCTTAAACTAAATCTCAACAACTTACAATAATTGGTTTTTCCTTTCATCCACTGGGAACCTTCCTTAGAGCGAATCCGATTGTTTATCATTCTGCGCGTTCATCACTCCTGCAAACTGAAACTTATTTAAACACTTTATTAAATACCTTTTTGGAATGTATTACATTCAACTAATTGCCACTTCCTTAGTGCATCAAATGGCTTAATACACTGTCCTCAACTGAATTTCATCACATACTTATTCTAACTATACTTTCCAAATAATTCTCTATTTCTTCTACCTTCTACTAATCCATCAAGCTTTTTTTGTTATTGTTTACAAATTGTGTATCCTTTTCTACTTAGCTCTGACGACGAAGTCGGCATAAACAATAAGGTACGCCAAGAGATTTAGGGTCAAGTGGGGTAAGATGCCATTTTTCAAACTTTCATCGTTTTCAATGATAATTAGCCTCATTTGTTAGGCTTTCAAAATGGTAACAGCAACTAGACAATATTTGCTCGATACTTCAGCAAAACTATTCACTAAACTATTGCATTTTCATTGGTTTTTAGCGATTTTAAAAACTGATTCGTAAAACGGAAGTGGTGCAAAACGATCATCTGCGATGGGGTAAGATGCCACTTCAAGAAAACATTCAAAAATTACAGTTTTCGGGAATTTCCGACTCCTTTTCCCCCCTCTGTCCCGCTTTTTTCGTATACTCAATAAATGGAGTGTTACCCCCTCCCCGCAAAACGATGATCGTAATATTTGAATGGAAAGCGTAGACATCAACAACCATGCGTCTTCATGTGTGCCTCAATCTCGTTGGAAACACTTGACTGGTAATAAAATCACCAGAAAACCTTAATTGCAAGCACGAAAAACCGGAAGTTGCCAGTTTTCATTGGGAAATCAAAAGGTTTTTCGTGGGTTTGGTGGCCTAGCTTCAACCCGGGAGCTTCTTGACAGCTGCCGAACAACGTCAGCGTACCTAGAAATTTTGGTCCGGGTGGTACTGTCAGATTCAAAGCGGCAAGCGCTACTTTTGAAAAGGACGGAAACCGACAATAACAAACCGAACAAAAAATATTAAAACATTTAACAGAAACCTTTATTTGTTGTTTCCGCTTTTTTGTGGTAGATAAATGTAAATTAAGTGCGGCATGATGAATTTGTTTATTAGAAGCGAAAATTATATCTATAAAACAAGTAAAGGCAAAATAGTCGGCTTTCATAAAATTAATTAGAAACTCATGTTTTCTTCTAGTGCGGTTATTAAGCATCAGCAAGTAATAAATTAGGTTACTTATGCTAACATTTTACAGCTACATATCTGGTGGCCAAGCCAAAATAGAATTTAAAAATAATCATTTGCAGATGTTTTTTTTTCGAGTTTGATCTTCGGTTTGGTCTAGCATGCGCAGTCACCAATTAATATGGAAGACCATTTAAACATGTGCTTTTATTACATTTCTTACAACAACAAAAAGAGAAATCAAAATAATTTCAATTTAATGAACATTAGTTTTGCGCTTCTGTTGAATACGTCCTTTTGATACGAAACGCTAGCCTCTTGTTGACTTCCACTCACCACGAAACAAAAAGGTGTTTTCGCATGGACAAAAATTGTTGCGTCAGTGAAGGATGGACCCGTTGTTTACGAACAGTAGCGACATCTGCGATTTGCAAGTAGGTACGCGAAACTGAGCTCATCTGTCAAGTTACGGAGGGGTTGCCTAGCTTCTACAATAATGGTCGATGCAAACATATCTTGACACTATTCACCTATAGTAATGATCAAGTCCCATTCAGAAAGGATTTTATCAGTTGGGCCATTTTGCCCCATCTTGCCATTTTGGGCTCTGTTCCCCTACCTCGTGTATTGCTTGTGTTTGTACGGTACACTGGGCAACATCGTGGTGTTAACAGGGGTTAAGATGACATTTTGTTTTACGAAGTGCTAGTCACTAGATCGCCTGACTTAAAAAAAACTCCATAAATATCATACGCTTGCAACTTTACTGCGACAAATATCTACATTCCACCTATAAATATGACAACATCGATCAAGACCTTATACCGAAACCTACTTCCAAGTGCACCTGGAAATCTAGTTCCCCCGAGTCGCTTACATTGTATCCCTACAATTGCCATTCAACAACAAATCGGAATGCAGAAAGTTTAACTAATGAGTTTTTGAATACCATCTCACCCGGACCGACTAGGAAACGTTGTTGGATTTCTCCGCGCAGCAGCTCTGGCTTCCATTAGCATACCGAACCGACCAAACAACAACGTCCGAACAGAGAGCAAACCATCCTTGGCTGGTACCGGATCGTCCACATGTCATAGTGGGCAACAGTAACTGTTGTCCGTGACGGTGGCGGCTGGCTGAGAGGATGCACCATGCATTTCATACGCATAGCTCGCCTATGCTTCATTCATCTCTCAAGTCTCGCGTGTCCAGTCCAGTGCGGTGCAGTGGCCCTACTCTGTTTTAGCTGTCCACCATCGGTAGTTCTCTCATTAGTCTTCTTCTTGCTTGGAGTGACCCTTCGTCGCCATGTGAAAAATCGACCTGTGCGAATTTGAATGCAACTTTGTAGGTTCGATGAGGGGAAATCGTCAGTTCTTTGTGGTCTAGGACTAGGACAGTAATTGAGGGCAGCTCCGTTGATGCTACCATAGAAACAAAATCCAGTAACAGTTATGGGTGAGATATACATATTTTTTTTAATTTTGTAGTGTGTCTTTTTGATTTCAAGCATAAATAAAATAAAATTTTGAAACAGGGTCAATAAAAACAAATGAGATATTTTTTGGAGCTTTGTTTCTGATTGGATTTGAACCCACGACTTTGTATTGTTAGTATGCCGCGTTAACACACTGAACCACAGAACTAGTTTAGATTCTGCAAAATTGGAAGCCAGACCGAAGCCGGAGTCACATTGAACAAAACGTTTCGTCAATTGTCACAAAAACCGTTCATCATACTTAGTTTAGACAATGGCTCAAAAGAATCTTAGTTCAGGGTATGGGGTGGAAGGACATCCATTTGAAAGTGATTATCCGGCAAGTTATTCCAACCGAAAGGGCCAACCTGCAGTACGTCGTGCGGAGTTCAACCAAGTGTACAGTATGCCATTGTACCGAGTCTACCACGATCTTCGAGTGGTACTTATGGTAATGAGCGATGAAAGGCACGATTCGCATTGGCTCTCGATGCAATGGAACGCCATCCGTTGGCCGCCGCTCGCTCGCTCGCTGTTCTGTTTACCAAGCAATGTGTCCACAGATGAGCGCACCGCGCCACGGAGGAACGATGAGTAATGATTGCCGAGTGATGTGATCAGCTATTTTCAAACAAGCTTCAGCACCCTGGGTTTTATTGCCTTTCTTCGCGCCGATCGCCGCGCTGCAGCACGCTGGACCCAGCTAGTGAAGAGGCACGCTAATTGCAAAATCCAATAGAGTCTATTCTTCTTCAGTGGCTTTAGCGGCGGCTGATGATTACTTTGTCTCCGAGCGCGTTCGTGTTGTGGACATATCTTCTGTCCGGCTGATTGCGAACAAAAACTTTAAAAACAACAACATAACTTTGCTTTTGCAGTTAACAACACGCATTGAAAAAAGTATAGCTACGATGAAACACACTGGGAGATTTTGTGGCCAAGAAAATTTACTTTTTCGGTTGTACTGGGAATTGATACAGTATTGTAAGGATTGTTTATTCCAAAAACTTAATATATTTTACATAATGTTATAACAGCATCAAATCGCTTTGTTGTTGACCACAGCTTACTTTACTTACTTTCTTACTTTCTCAAGTAAATGATTGATCGAGCCGTTGAGAAAAGAAACCGAAACTCCTTAAGTAGAGAGGAACAATCCGGGATTAAACTGAAGAAGGATTTGACGAAACTTCAATCTCACGAAGATTCCTGCGAGTGAGTTATTCATGTTTGTCAACGAAAAAGTAGAAACTGGGAGGCTATTACATGTGATTGGACGAGCCGATGAAGAGGATTGTCTGTATTGTGGCGCTGTATAGGAAACGATAGTGCATAAATTCAACGAGTGCCAACTGGTCACAGCAGTATGGGAAGAGGAGAATCTCAACGATAGCAGCAGGTTGGAGGAGCTTTTAGTTTTTTGATTTGCAACGACCCATCCTGGATGTAATGAGCAGGAAATGTAGGAACACGATTTTAAAACTGTAACAGGTCTAAACACTCCTGAATTTGCTATACAATGTGAATCAATTTCGACTTAGAAGGAGTTTGTGAGAAGTGATAAAGCCAGTTTCATCAATGGCTAATCGACAACGAACCAGATTTTTACAGGGCGGCAATCCCTCCAGAAATGCCATGAATACCAGGTCCCAACGTATCACCTTCTTATCAACTTCAAGGCGGCATACGACAGTATCGACTGCACAGAGCTATGGAAAATCATGGACGAAAACAGCTTTCCCGGGAAGCTTATGCTACGTTCAGACTACGCTCTATATCAAGTAATACACTGGAACCTCTTTTTTAACCACGAACTTGTCCACAATGATGTCGCACGACAATTATCAGCAAGATCTAAGGCATCGTACACAAATTACGTAACGCTATAGGGGGAGGGGGGGGGGAGTCTAGCTTAGCGTTACAAGCCATACAAAATATATTTTTTTTTCATATAAAAAGCGTTACATGGGGGAGGGGGGGGAGTCTGAAATAACTGATTTTAGCGTTACGTAATTTGTGTACCATGCCTAACACGGTAACTGCATCTTGTGTTTACTAAAATAACTGCCAACATCTACACAGAAAAAAATATGTAATTTAAATTCAGCGAGAAATCATGCACATAAAGGAAATGCATATTTACATGAGATATCATGTAAAATTACGTTACGGTCGTGTAAATTTCCGCCAATAGTCGCGTAACCGGTTGGAGCCCATGATGGTTTACGCGGTGGTTGGCGGAAATTTACACGATGGTAATGTAATTTTACATTATATTTCATGTAAAACTGCACTAACTCTAGCATTCCCTATATGTGCATGATTTCTCGCTGAAATTTAATTAAATATTTTTTTCTCCGCAAAACCCGGCGAACTTTCGCTCACTGGATTTCCATGAATATGTCATTCTGTGTTAACAATGCCCCCATTTGCAAAAGAATAGAAGAATCAACCCGGCGGAACAAAAGAAGACCATAGACGAGTCCTTTGGCTGAGGTGGTATAAATCAAAAAGGCCATAAAAAGAGGGAATTTTGCACACAATTTAAGTCAGGGCTTAAGGCGAAACTGGAAGCATTTTCTCATTTTTTCGGTTTTTGATTTTTTATTAAATAACGAAGCAATATTTTCAAAATCGGTTTTCGTGCACATGTAGAGTATGGATCAAGGTATGTTCTGAATTTTTTTGAGTGGGAAAATGTTTTCCATTTTTGCAGAAACCATTTTTTTGTGAAATTTTGTTCAAAAATGGTTTCTGCAAAAACGAAAAACATTTTCCACTACAAAAAAAATCAGAAGATACCTTGATCCATACTCTACATGTGCACGAAAACCGATTTTGAAAATATTGCATCGTTATTTAATAAAAAATCCACAACCAAAAAGTGAGGAAATGCTTCCAGTTTCGCCTTAATTGTGAGAATCTACTTTGCAACAACAGGTATTGCTCCTTGGCTAAGAGGGTTTCCAGTATGTTTCCAGGAAGCCCAAAAAAAGGGGTTCCAAGAGGCTTCAGGGGCGCATCAGGGCGTTTTTTCGGAGGATTACACTCTGATAATATACTTTCGTAAAAACTCAACGAATACGATCCGTAAAACAAGTTCTCGTAATTTGCATGTGTACAGTCAATTCGTACCACCATGCTGAAATAGTAGAAATGGAGTTGTATCATCATGAACGAAATCACGAATCCGACAGGCGGTGAACTTGCTTATCCCTAGATTTTAGCTCCTGCTTTGTAGAATGAAACAAAATAAACAACTGTCGAACGTTTTTTACTAGCCATGTGTAAAAAGAAACTTTCGAGGACGCTCCGTCAGGTTTTGCTGACATTTAAGTAGGATTACGGGGATTTCAGAAGCGTTTCAATAGTGTCATGGGTGATGCTGGAACGTTTCAAAGTGATTAAGGGGGAGGGAGGGGGTTATAAAGAGCCTTTTTTTCAGTGGTTTCAGGGGCTTTTCAAATATTTTATGCTAATTTCAAAGGCGTTTCAATGGGATAACGAAAGTTTCAGGGTCGTTTCAAGGCATTACAAGGCAGTTTCAAGGGTTTTGTGAAAGGGTCTCTGAAAATCCTCTAATTTTCTGAAATCCCTCGAATCGCCCCAAAACCCTCTTGAATGTAAAGCAACTGAGACTCTCCAAAACCTCAGGTCTGCGTAACGCCTCTGAAAACCGCTGAAAATCCACTGAAACTTCCTGCAATGCCACCAAAATTCCCCTAAAACCCCCTCGGATCCAAGTAACGCACCTGATATCTCCGAAACCCCCCGAAAACTCCTTTGTAAGGCCTCTAACCCCGTTAAAAACCTCTGGAGACATTCTGGGAAATTTTGATGTGATCGCTGATTGGGATTCTGATGTGGTTCTAGGGTAAATTCAGAGTAATTTGTATGATTGTAGGAGTCAGGATTTTCATACACGAATTGAATGAGCTTCAGGAGGAAACCCTACACGAATTCTCAGGGACTCCTTAGAGTCCTTGTGAAAAAAAAACATGAGAAGAGTTGCCGGGGAAATCCTGCTGAAATTATCGGAGAATCATTAAAGGAGTTCCGCAGGAGTAGATATAAGAAACCCCGCGGAAAAGCTATGTGGTATCCCATTAATATTCTCGAGGATATCTTGGAGGAACTCCCTATGAAATCCTTAGGGAAATTGTGGAACCTACTGGGAGAATTCCCGGGAAGTTCGCAAAGTATATCTTGATGAACTCTCTTTAACGGTAGAATAACTGCGCCGCCACGTCCTTGCAGTCAGGTTGAAAGAGGGAAGGAATATTAGTACCTATCTTTGTTATGTGAAATTTGGTAATTACCAAATTTCACATAACCAAGCTCCCAAGCAACACGACTTGTTTCAAAGCCAGTACCAGCAAAATCAGTGCAACTTATTCCCTGTTCATATTAAGGACAACAGAACACAATTGCTTCTTCTTTGAAACGCAAAAAGCGCTAATTTTAAATCGTTATGCAACATGAGCCAGGGCGAATGATGAAAAAAATGAAAAAAATATATTCAGACTCGAACATGGACACCAGGAGTATTAACCACTCACCTTGTCCTTACATACTACACCTGTGCTCTGTGAAAGATTTGCTGCTCAATGCACCATAAAAGCTATTGAAGTTACGCGTTACTTCATTGTACCGTCTTTGCCACAAGTTAGAAAGCTGTCAAAATGAAAAGACGCGCAAGTTTTCCGCAACACATTTGGAACCTAATCTGAACAAACAAACCAGAGTAAGATGTTTCATGTGTGTTACATGACACATTTAATGCAAGCTGACTGTATTGCCACTTGTGAGGAATATGTAAGCTCCGCCTCCATAAATCGATGTTAAATACGATGTTATTTGTAATTCCTATGAATCAAAGCTGCAACTTAACGATATTCGGAGTTTAAATGCAACTCAACTGACAAGATGGAAGTTGCGTGCGCTTTTATTGCAACTCTTTTAGACCAAAGCATAGAAAACCACATTTTGGATGATGTTGCAGGTGCTGCTTGGGCTTGGTACTAATATTGCAGCCAAGGCTGCAGGAAGGGTTGTTTGTTAGTTGCAAAGGTATCGTTGGTTCGGGACTCATGAATTCCTGGGAACTTCTACGGAAACTTTGCTCAGACTTTCAAAACTCTCATTATGAATGTGTTTGGAAATCTCAATTTTTTTTTCTGGAAATTTGAAATTTGAATAAAATCTTCAATATACATATATAGGATTTCTTCAAAAGTTTTGTATTGGAATGCTGTTGGCATGCATACCAGGATTTGATTGACATATTTCTGAGGATAAATCTGAAAAAAAAAACAACTCACAAACCTGTTCAGAAGTTTAAACAGTAGAAAAATTCTAGGGTGATTCGCCAATTCTTCAACTCTACCCAAATGTTGATCAGTTTATGAAAATCGTTTTGTAAACCGAACTTACGTAGTTCTCGTTTATTTGAAACGGCCGCTTTAGAAGCGTATAGATGAGTACCACGATATAGCACATTTGATATTTTACATTTGAATGATTTAAAATTGTATGTTGCTAATGACACGAAAACTGCACAATTCTTTAAATTTTGAGAGGATGTCGTTAACACTTTTGCATTGTTGAAAGTTACCTTCTTATCGGGATTTTACGATTTTTTTCATCACACTTCCATTATGAAACATAAATTGATTTTTGAACACTGACATTATCTAAACTGTTTGCATTACTTTGGCATTACAAGTTTTTTTTTTCAATTTCAGGGGCGTCCCAGTTTCAGCCATATTTCAGATGGTTTCAAGGGGTTTCAGGAAACTTCAAAGACATTCCAGGTGTGTTCCTGAAGGTTTCAGAGGCGCTCCAATGGTTTTCAAGGGGTGTCTGTAGCGTTCCGGAGTTTCATGAGCGTTCTAGGAGTTTTCAAATGGTTTCAGGTTGTTTCTGGGGCGTTCCGGGGGTTTCCAAGAGGTTTCAGGGGTGTTCTAAGGAGCTTCAACGGCGTTACGGTTTTAAATGAGTTTTGAAGGCATTCCAGGTGATTCAGGAGCGTCCCATGGGTGTTCTTATGAGGTTTCCTATGAGCTTTTCAGAGGGTTTTCAAGGAGTGCACCGGAGCATCTCAGGGAGTTCCAGAAGAATTGATGGACGCTACAAAAAGTTTCAAGCGCATTCAGAAGAGTTTCTGGGGGTGCCGAGAGGTTTTAGAGGCGCGACAATATCGTATATTTCCGGTCGATACTGTCGCATGCCGCCTAGAAGTCGATGAACAGCTTGTTGGGACCTGCAATTTATAACATTTCTTTGCAATTTGGCGTACGGTGAAGGTCTGTTCCGTTGTCGACCGGTCATCGATGAAATCAGCTTGACAACAGAAGATGCTCTTGAATAGCACTTGTAGACGGTATTCGAAATCGCTCTGAAGTACTCACATTCCAAATGGTCGCCTTTCTTGTGAATATGGGACAAATTACTCCTTGTTTCCACTATTCCGGTAGCTGTTTGGTTTCCCAGACCCTTAGCATTAACTGGTACAGGTGGGTGGCCACTTGTTCTGGGTCCATCTGGATTAGTTCAGCTGTGAATAAATCCTTATCAGCTGCTTTGTTGGTTTTGACCTGGTAAATGGCATACTTCCGTCAGCATGGGAGCTGGATTAGATCCATCTTCGACTGCCGTAGTCGTGCCCTGATCTATCGTGCCTACGTTCTCCTCACCAGTCAGTACTCATCGAAGTGCTGCCTCTATCTTTCAATCACCTCATGTCCGTCCGTCAAGAGGTTGCCATCCTTATCCCCTGCACATCTCGACTCGCGGAACGAAGCCATTGTGCAATTCATTGAGCTTCTGCTAGAACTTCTGCGTTGTTGAGAACGGTCTCGTACACCACTTCTTCCAGATGGCGTATTTATCTCCCGAAATAAGCGGGTCTGTTGTTTTCGATTCTGTTTGTAACGTTCCACGTTCTGCTGGGTTCCTTACTGCAGCATTACCACCCACGCTGCATTATTCTATTCCTATTCTGCACTCCTCGTCGAACCATTCGTTCTATCGACTCTAGTTTCACAATTAATGACGGAGAGTCTTTCACACACAGTTTGATCATAATCAGGTAGTGCTCAGCGCCGATGTTCGAACGGCTTGAAAACCGTGTAATGTATTAGTAGACAAAACTATGTTTGCCGGGACAGCTAGTAATAAATTAGGAAAAAAAATACAAACATTTCATATTAGAACTGTTTTTAGACATTTCTATTGATGAATCCTGATATACAAACATTCAAATTTATGTTACAGCTAACTGAAATTGTTGTATCACAACTACAAAACAAACTAGTTGGGATCTCGGGTTGTTGTTTCCAGTTTTTCCCACTGTGCAATATCAGTCGGCATTTACCAAGAATGTGAAATCGCTTAGGAAGCAAACAGACAGAAAAAAAAAACACACAAAGACACCGTGCAACGCAACAATAATAATTGACTTATTACCGATAAATATTTTAATTGAATCCAATCCTACAAGAAGGCTCGATTGCTAATAGCAAACCCCTGTATTCGTCAGCTTCCGTTGTTCTCCCTGTGTTCTTCTTGCGGGTGTCGAAACAAGACCTTACGAAGCTACTTTGTTGCCGATCTCAGGAGGTGCGCCGCCACTCACAATTGCAATCTGTTCGCACGATTTTCCACAGACCTCCCAGGCCTTGACCATACTTTGTAACAGGTCTCTAAATCGCTGCTCCCTCGAGGGTCTTCTGTTTGAGCAGAAAAAAATCCAGGGGGGTGTAGCAAACAACATTCATTCCATCACGTGCCTCTCCGCGGTCTCCATAGATATCTACCGGCGTAGTTCATTCGGGTGCAATCGAATCGGATGCGTGGTTCGGTGGCGGGAATTCCGGTTGGTGGTGCGAAAGCAACATTCCAGACCCAGCCGGCACACAGAGCTGCAATTAAAGTGCCGAACCCATTTACGGAGTTGTCTAATTGTGCGAATTCAATTGCTCCCGAGCACGAGCGCCCAACCAAAGCCAGCAAGTGGGTCACTAATTGACAATTTGGATGACCCTCCGGCGCGGGATTCGATTGTGATTGTGTTTTTCGGGGTGTTTATGTTATGCAAGCCACGCTGGCTGATGCAAGTTGTGCGGGGTCGCCCTAGGTGATTTGCTCGCTCGCTGCTTTGTACCGACGAGGTTAAGGATCAACCAACAGCACACATTTAGCTTAGTTGGCTTAGTACCGAACCGAAGGAGATCGCGTTGTCGTTACTCAATATCGCCGAAGGCTCGCTACGGGCATTCCGTTGTCATAGGTAGTGACCGACTTAGTTGCACTTACCTCCGCTGTGCTGGCTGGTATGTTACTAGCAGGACGTATGGTGCCAAACAAACAATCATGGTGATTGAGAGAGCGCAAAAGAAGCCAAGAGGTTATGTTTTGTTGTGTTTATTAGGTGTCCAATCAGAGGCACCAAGTGGACGAACATGACAGATGAATGCGGCAGGAGAGTGCACTCGAGTGCGGTTGTTTCCAATGAGGTGTAAAGATCGAGATCTTCGCGATTATCTATTTCGCTGTGACCTAGTATATGCATGTGGCTATTTAAGACTGCTTAAGAGTTTACACGAGTATTTCATATAGTGCACATAATGAACATTATGCAATCTGAAACTATTGCTTCAATTTAACTCTTCAATACCCTTATTTGTATATTTTGATTTAAATATCATTTTTCATCATCTAGAATCAATTCAAACATGTTTTGGAAGGTGATTCTCTTTAATTCAAAATTATGTGGATTTTGGATTAAGTTATATTGAATTTTTATAGGGATGTTCAACTCTAAAGTTTTGTATTTTACCTGAAAGCCTATTTGGGATACCGATTCAATGATAAGGGAAAATTTTAAAATATGTTAATTGTTGCGATCCCATACAAAAGAAACAGTAACATCTGAAAGGTGACCAGAACATCGGGTTTTGAATGTATTTAAAAAAAAAACAATATTAAATCCCCAACAGAGTGCCTGGTGGTACCTTGAGGAATCCTTCGAGGAATACCTGAAGAAATCTTTAAGGTAGCTTTTCTTTAGCATCACAAAGAAATCTATTAAAAATCTAATAAATCTGTCTGAAAACATACTTAAGGAAATGCTTGAAGGAAGGAGATCAAACGAATTCCTGGAAGAAGCCCTGAAGGCATTCCTGCTGAAACCACTACGGGAAATTCCTGAATGATTCTCTGAAGAGAAGAAATGTCTGAAATACCAGATGGAGTTTCGACAGAGACTAACAATGTGAAGAAATATCTTAAGTAATTCCAGGTAGGATTTCTTGTAGTGAAATGCTGCATTACTGGACTTTCAAATAATGAACTGATTTTTGGCAATTTCATCGATTGTTTACCTCATGTTTTAAGAGTGACAAATAAACAGGTGCTTAATTCAGCAGCTTTGAGGATAGAGTTTCATTATTCTGAAATTAGACAAACATGGTTGCCGAAGCTGCTGATTGGCTACTCAAACTTAAGAAATTCAGGAAAAATAATCCCAAAAAATAAATTTGTAGAAGTTTGTGATTTTTTTTTTCTAGAAAATGTTGCAATATTTTCAGTTATAAATTTCACTTGTAAAACCGCTAAACTTAAAAAAAACAGAAGTAAATTTGAAGAACGCACGTACATTTATTTAACAATATATTAAATATTAACACCAAACAGAAGGAAATTCTAAAAACAACACGTGACTTAAATATTAGAACGTTTAAATTTCCATTTCATTTTCTTCAAATTAACTAAGAAGAATTTCTTGCACACAAAGTTGTAAGCAAGCTCCATACTGCAGACAACCTGCAATTTTACAACCCGATGGAGAATTGTGTTGACAGCTATGGAGGTCATTTTGTTACTGTGAACTCGATGTATTAATTTTGAACTGTGCATGATACAGTTTACTCCTGCATCTTTCCTTACTAATATTTTACACATTTTCAAAATGCTGTTAGGATTCACGAAGACTTCTGATGAAATTGTTGTTTCAAATTTGTAGTGAATCACAGAAAAAAATTAGTAGCAAAAAAAATCAAAATAAAATTCACCAAAGTTTTTTCTGTGGAATTTTGCTGAGTGGCATTCTCTGATAGTAAAAAATGTTTACATAAAGCATTACACGCTTGTTAACATAAAGTATACAGTTAAAGGGTTCTTAAAATAAATTAAAAATAATAATAAAAATAATAAAGTGTACAAGCAAATTTATATTTCTGGTCGAATATTTTGAGAAATTTCAGCTATATGTTTTTACTGATATAACTGCTGAAATATCTAAAGGCATTCTTCTTAGAACTTCTGGCCGTTTCTAAACAGGCGTTATTGGCGAATTTTCCATATTTTGCAATTGATGTCAGAGTTCAGTTATTTCAAAAGAATGTTGGTGGATCCTTTTTGTGACTATTCTCGACCAGAATGACATGAAAATTTTTGTTTTTGTCGATATACAAAAGGTCTCGACGGTGTGTACTCATATAAAATAACAATGCCCCTGATTACGATGAAAAACCCTTTCACTAGCACCCTTTTCAATGTTATAAAACTGTAACAATACACGTTCGCTTTATAAGCGGGTGGTCTTGGTTTTAATGCGCAGTCACAGCAATTGCAATTTTTCGTCAGTTGCAAACTTCAACTCATAAATTCATAATGAACCCTTACTCGAACTGGGAAAGGAACAATAGCCAAACATAAACTTCATCGTGCTCATCATTCTATCATGGACGGACAGGGTAGAAAAGTGAGCGCAGCACCAAAGCAATCAGCTCAACATAGTAGAATAGAAAACATTTAAGCGCTGCACAAAAATGTAAACACAGCTGCCAGCTATAGTTGCTGACGTAGTGCTCTAGTGGACAATGGAATAGAGCTGTCAATTGAGTTAGCAGTTAAGAATAAAAAAAACTGCTGTCACACTTGTCGAGTTTTTCAAATAAACTTTTTGGTTCACTAAATTTCTGTGCGCATTCGCCAAATTTCAAAAAAAAAATTGTCAGGAAACAAAACTAAAAATAGCGAAATTGCACAAAAAATGAACTTTTAGCTTAAAAATTTGATGGGTTTTACCAATTATACATATAGCTTAGACAATATAATTTTGAACGTGAAAAGAATAAAAAAAATCTTTAAAATTGTAACTAGGGTGTCTGAACCAGTTATCGCAGTATTTAAGAAAAAACTATTTCTACAAAAATAAGAAGAAGACCGTCGAATGTCATCGATATGTCAAATGATTGATAAGCTTTCATACTTTACAGGAAAAATATATATACGGGTCCAAAACTACATTAAGTATTTATTACAGCGTGTGCCAATGATAGGAACCCTGTACTAGTTATGGATACATGTGATAATTTGTGTTCCACTTCGCACTATTAGCATGCATTCCTTATGGGATTAGCCATAACTGGTGCACTATGGCGAAACAGGGTGCAAGGAAGCCGAAAATTTAAGGAAAACGATTTATTTCTTTCATAATTTGCGCAAATTGTGAAGTTTGAATGATTGCAACCATCTTTTGCGAACGTGATCTGCTGTCCACATTTTTTCCATATTGACTTGCATCATTGAAGGTTGAAAAAGGATTATGGCGAATTTAAGGTACTATAGCTGGTACACTGGTACACTGAGCCTAATTATTGAAAATAAAAAAAAAAAAAAATGGTTGGCTTTATATTGCGCTATTCCCACCCTACTGGACCCGTTTCACAGTTAACATAAGTGCGAGATCATGAATAAATCTGCGATTTCGCATCGAATCGTGTCGATGTCTACAGCGCACTTATTCATTTTGAGATGCTGAATAAGTGCGCAGAAGACACCGACACGATTCGATGCGAAATCGCAGTTTTATCCGCAGTTTTATGCACTTATGCTAATTGCGAAAGAGGTCCAGTGCCAGTGGGGTGGGAAATGCGCAATAAAAGTTTTTGATTTTTATTTATTATTGATGTGTATCTTAACTTGAGGCTAATCATACAAGAGTTTTTTCAAAAGAAAAAAAAATTAACAAAGAAATAGCTTAGACTTAAGCATGTATTTTTTCTAGCTCAGAAAACTTAGAATCGTCTCCAAGAAATCTGCACAAGTTCATATAAAATGTCTAATAAGATTTCAATAACTATCTTTAGCCATAACATCTCAGTGTGACTGAAAATGCGATTCTTTCAATAATACCATTAAAAAATAAAAAAAACAGAGTTTTGCCGGAAACGTTTCCAGGAATTCTGCCTGAAGTTGTGGGCTTCGTGGCCATACGGCTAGACGTCTATACCTGTTGATGTAAATTCACGGTGAAAACACAGTCTTTGGAGTTACTGAACTACGTAGCTTCGAAGCTGCAAATTTATTTGAATATAATACATATTCAAACTCTATTTTATGATTTACTTACATTTCTGTATTATCTGGGTGGTTTTTTTGTTTATATTTATGTGTATTTTAACTTAAACGATAATTCTGCACTCTATCTGGGTGATTTCCCGACTACTGTTCCAAACAAAATAACTAAACGAGTCCCTTTACTACAGGGATTGTAAGATTGTGAAGAGAAGTAAGCTGACTGGATTCAGAACAATAGAGATGAAATTCAATACGTGCTATCTACAAATTATTGCGTGCGGTTTTCGAGCAGTTATCAATCATTGATGTTTGTTGGACAAAAAAAAATTAAAAGTTGGTTTGTTTCACCAACTTCATCAGTTTACTACGTACCAAATCGAATTTGATAGATTTAAGTGATTTATGTTAGGTACGATGTTTCCCATACAAGTTGCATGCAAGTTTTCATACTAACATAAAATGCTTAAATCTATCAATTTTGATTTGGTATAACGAAATATTTTGCATGAGTCGTTAATTTAGATGTTAATTGACCAATTTACCTTTCGATAATTCCATGCCTGATTATTCTGTTCTTTTTTTTTGTTATCTGTATTAACGAGATTTTTAGCCCTAGGCTAGTTCATCTCGTAGCCCACACTTTACTTCCCTTCCGAGGAAGAACTCACATTTTGCGAGTTTGTCGGGAGTGGGATTCGATCCCAGATTCTCGGCGTGATAGTCAAGTATTCTAACCATCACACCAGATGCGCTCCTCTTCCATGCTTGATGGCTTGCATTAAAGAAAAGCCCACAATCACATATTTTGCCCTATAAATTGAGGTATAGTTAAAAATTGTGTTCTCTAGCTACTTTATCGGCGCTGCAGTCTTGGGGAATCAAAACGACTGTTTTAGATTTGTCCCGACGTTTCGACTCTGTTTCGAGTCTTCTTCAAAGGGAAACTGTAATGGGATCTTTATTGGTGGCATGAATTATGGGTAGTATTAGTTGACTTACATTCTGACTAGTCGCTTTTTGTTAGAATTGACATAGGACTGTCGGTGTCGTGTTTGTTTTTATACATCGGCTGTGAAATTAATTTTTCATACATAAATGCATTATAGGTACAGCGTGTGGTGTGATTTTGACCTACATTTCTTGTCAAGTGAACCGTAGCTTAGTTTTTGGGCGATTTCACTTGATTTTCACTGTACTGCACAAATCTAAAACAGTCGTTTTGATTCCCCAAGACTGCAGCGCCGATAAAGTAGCTAGATTACACATATCAGTCGAACTCTCATAAGTACCGTTAAAAATTGTGACGTGCTGGAGCTCTGAGCCCGGATTCGGATTTAGCGGCCCAAAATCTGTCAGAGAAACATAAGTTTTCTCTTGAGACAAAAAAATCTTGCGCTGTGTTAGTGATCGTTCAGTCTGTGCTAACGCTGCAGCGGTTAAAGACGGCGTCTTTTGCAATTTTCACAATACTTCCTCCACAATAGCAAAGAATTATATGTATAGACTAAAAATGTTGCTTTGTAGTTTTCAGGAAAATTACGTTGGAAGGGCCAAATTATGTTTAGGTACAACAGACTTGTATACATAATAATATTTTCACGTTTTCATGCTTTCGTGCCAAAGAGGTGCATATTTTTTTAAATATTCATTTCAACTAAAAATTTAGAAAATTTGACCTAACGAATAAAAAATCCGAATTGTATAGTTTTAAGTTATTAAGATGGGTTATTATGAGATTAGAAGGCTATATATTTTAACACTAGCTACGCTAATGTTGTCTTATACACTGAAATCTCCATTTAAGCTATGAGTTTGGGATACTTAAACGAATTATTTATAAAAATGGATTCAGTTTATACCATTTCATTGCAGTTTACTTCGATATAGAGGAAATTGTGTATTTTCTGCAGTTTTGTTCTCTTCGTCATGGGTTTTTTTTTGGAAGCTGTTGCACTCAGAGTGGGCCTCAAATCCTTCCCAACCAATCTGAATTATACAACCAAGTTTCAGAAAACTTGGCCGACGCTAACCCCTCATGCGTAGTGGCTACACGTTCACTTCATAAGTGGATAGTCATAGGTTCGATCCCAGCCCTGGCACTTGTAATTTTTCGTCAGTTGCTCTTCCCCCCGAAAGCGGCTGACACCTGATCCTCTGCAGAGCATATGCTCTAACGGACCCGGAAACTTGGATATCGGCTAATGGCAACTCATAATGGATCCCCAATCGGACTGGAAAAAGAAAAAGAGCCACACATCAACATCCTCGTGCTCATCGTTCTACCATGGACAGGGTAGAAAAGTGACAGCTGCGCAAGGGCAACCAGTTCGTTATAGTACAACTAGAATAGAATACATTTAGGCGCTGTACTAAGTGTAATGCAGCTGCCAATTGGAATCGCTCACGCAGTGCCCTAGGGGACAAAAACAGCTGTTAATTAGGTTAAGTGATTGAAGAATAAAAAGAAAGACGCGTTTTAAAAAAAACCTCATGACGAAGAGAACAAACCTGCCGATAATACTCATCGTCACTCTATGTACATTATTATTGAAATACCGTTTGGTCGGAAAAGGGTCGTTTGACCACAAAACATCAAAGCGTTTATTTGGCCGAAAAGGTCATAAGGCCGAATAAGTCATTAGGCTGAATATGTCATTAGGACGAATGGGTTATCAGGTCGAATTGTTTGTTATGACTTAGAGGTGATGCAGACGCGTAGGTCATTATGCCAAACAGATTATTAGGATAAATATATGCCATTGTGTCGAATATGCCATTAGGCCAAAAAGGACATTAGGCCGAATTGGTCATTAAGCCGAATGTGTCGTTAGGCCGAATGGTCAATAAAACCTTTTCTGCCTAATGACCTAGTCGGCTTAACCCATTAACGCCCGAATTATGCCACAATCACAGTAGAAGTCTGATTTTTTCTGGAGTACCTCAACCCCATAAAAGAAAGTTATTGCAGTCATTTAAACGGAAATCTACGGTGAAATTTTCGTTTTAATACACAGTGCATATCGTGAAACGTTGAAAAAAATATTTTTTAATTTTTTTTTTGCGTGGCTACCTTATTTCTATGAGCTATGTAAATCTATTTCAGATGACTGATCATAGTTGATATTCTCCTAATAAAAAAAGTTACAGTTTGAAATGTTCCAGAAATGGATTAAATTAGTAATAACTAAAATAATCTGCTAGTAGCTTATCAATGGATAGTTTTCAACAGTTTTTAGGCATTTAAATATGCATCATTCTAAAAATTTCTATATATAATGGGTTGATATTCGGCATTCTAGTAGTATATCCTGCCCACCGTATCCTTCTGGCTTTGCGAGCACGTGGCTCACCCTCTGCCGCCACACACCGTTATCTAGTACAGAGCGAAAGATTACCTTAGCACTCGTCATTCGAAAACTCCAAATATTTGCAATTGTTCTTTGAGCTTGATTTATGTTGTATTTTTATAAAGGACCATGGAAAATCATGGACGAAAACGGCTTTCCTAGGAAGCTGACTAGACTGATAAATAAAAGCAACGATGGAAGGTGTGCAAAACTGCGTAAGGGTTTCGGGTGAACTATCCAGTTCATCGAATCTCGCCGGGGACTGCGACAAGGTGACGGACTCTCATGCCTACTCTTCAACATCGCTCTGACAGGTGTGATGCGACGAGCCTGGCTCAACAGCCGGGGAACGATTTTCACAAAATCCGTTCAATTTGTGTGCTTTACGGACGACATGGACATTATCGCCAGAACATTCGGAACGGTGGCAGAGCTGTACACCCGCCTGGAACGCGAAGCAGCAAAGCTAGGCCTGGTGGTGAATGCCTCAAAAACAAAGTACATGCTGGTAGGCGGAACCGAACACGACCGGATCTGTCTGGGTAGTAATGTTACGATAGACGTGGATATCTTCGAGGTGGTGGAGGAATTCGTCTACCTCGGATCCTTACTGACGGCTGACAAAAACGTGAGCCGTGAAATTCGGAGGTGCATCATCAGCGGTAGTCGGGCCTACTACGGGCTCCAGAAGAAACTACGGTCGAAAAAGATTCACCCACGCACCAAATGCACCATGTACAAAACGCTAATAAGACCGGTAATCGTCTACGGGCACGAGACATGGACCATGCTCGAGGAGGACCTGCAAGCACTCGGAGTTTTCGAGCGACGCGTGCTAAGGACGATCTTCGGCGGGGTGCAGGAAAACGGTGTGTGGCGGAGAAGGATGAAACAACGAGCTCGCTGTACTTTACCCAGCATCGAGAAGGTGGCCAAAGCCGGAAGGATATGATGGGCAGAGCATGTTGCAAGAATGCCGGACAACATGTCTGCAAAGTTGATGTTCGCGACAGATCCGGTTGGCACAAGAAGGTGTGGAGCGCAGTGAGCACGATGAGCGGATCTGGTGGAGCGTGACTTGGCGAGCATCGGGCGTGACAGAGGATGGAGAACGGCAGCCATGAACCGTGTATTATTGAGAAATATTGTTGATTCAGTTTTATCTTAAACTTGTTGTTATACACTGACCCCACACTGATGAATCATCTAAGGGTTTGTACGACGTTTAAAATTTAATGTGGAGCAGAATAAACAAAATACCTAGATAAAATGAACAGCAAATAGTAGGAATAGGTCCACAGTCTCAGTTTACAAACATTCTGCGTATTGAAAATAATTGTAAAATTATTTTCTTGATTTATATGTAGAAAGCCCAATACCACAATTTATGAATCAGCCATGGAGACGTCCACAAATATGAATCAATTAGTACACGATTTATGAATCATCCGATTATTACCTTTTTGAGTACACCAAACGACATAGAACGTTTAAATAACTATGGAATGAATGTAGGGTCTTGTACCATTTGGGCAGGTGTACCTATTTTGGGCACTTGCCGTTATAACTAAGTCAATCTCAAACCGATTGGTTTGAGATTTTGTATAGAGTTAGATACTGTACGTGCCTAACTCTATACAAAAATTCAACTCAATCCGTATGAAATTGACTTAGTTATAGCGGCAAGAAACCAAAATAGGTACACCTGCCCAAATGGTACAATACTCTACTAAACTACAATAGCTAACTTTGTCGATGGATTGGAATCGAGTTCGAAGTGTATTAACGGAAGTGGTCATGTCAAACACTGAATATAAAGATCATATAGTGTGGCGATGGCACAAAACGCCAATGCATTAAATAGAGTACATAGCTTTTTTGCTTGAGAATCCCATAAAAATCAGATGGTAAACGCTTAGGGAACGTCCAGAAATTGCTTCACACAAAAATCGTTCATTTTCGACTCCCCCCTTCTTCACACTTTTCATATGAGACCTCTGAAATTTTTGTATGCTTCGTCACTCTTTGCTGAACCCTATCCACCCCCCCTTGGAACGTTATATAATTTATGGACGTTCTACATCTATTCAGCGAGATCATGACGCTTCTAGGTTTGGGGTAGCTGGAGAGGGTTCGACAAACTTAATGACCGTCACATAAAATTAGTATTCCCAATGTAACAAAGCGTGACATGGACAGGACACAAAAGTTATCGTACAGTTGCTTAGAATTTCTCATAATTTTATTGTTTTTCTAAGGAAAATCCACATTTAAAAGCTAATCAATTGGATTTATTTAGCTTAACAACTCAGGTACATATTATGCAAATAACAATTTATTTAAATAAAAGATAAAAATAAAAAAAATCATAGCAACAGTCTTATGAAACATTTTCAATTCTGCTTCTGGTTAGGGTTAGATTTATCGATTTATCACTTGAGATGTGTATTGTTATGACTTGTTTTCGGTTACATGGCAGAAATTCATCAAATTAACCGATTTTGATTTTGAGAAAACGCTTGGTGTTCGTATCATTGGAGTTTTGTTTGCGTTTAGACGGTTTCACAGTCTTAGCTCTTTTTGCATTTCCCTTAATCGCCAGCCTCAATTCCTTCTCTTCATCTCTCTGCCTCTTTTTCTCGATCTTCTCTTGTCTTTGTTCTTCCTTTTGCTCTTCTTTTTGTTGTTTAATCAACTTTCGTTTTTCAATCCGATTTTTCTTTGCAAGCTCTTCCTGTTTCTTATCCGAATCCTTTTTGTTGTACCATTGCAGCCACCTATCACTTGTGGCAACCGAGGGCACGTGCTCCTGCTTACGCCGTTTTTTTCCGTGGGTGTTCTCGTTAACCCTTGGCCACACCAGAATGCCCTCGAACGGGTCTTCATTACAAGGGATGATAGGCGTGCTGTCTTCGTTACTGGAGCTAGAACTATTTTCAGCATTGCTAGCATTCATTGAGACGTCGTTTTCTGAATTGACTTTAGCGGATAGTGTATCTCCCACACTACCAGATGGGCCTGCAACGGGATCTTTGTTGGCATTTTGCGCAGCGACTGTAAAAATTAGATTTTGAAAATAAGTTATTTTTTTATTAGTTTTTCTATATTTTTTATACTTACGGAAACCGTCACTAGCCTGAATGGAATTTACAAATTCGACTTCCGTGATTGAATTCGTAGTTGAGTCAACGATCGTACTAAGATCATCAGATGTGATAACTGTAAGACAATTATTTCATAAATTACCTTTTTTTTTCTTGCTGTGCCATTATGAATAGTATTATACTTACAGGAATGATTACCGATGTGTTCAAGTGGCTGAATGACACATTCTCCGCCATTATCAATCATAAGATCCACGGCTAGGCTTTGAAATGGAATCAAGGGCTCCGTATACATGAGACCTTCCGATTTGTCCTTGATACTTTTCCAGAAATTGAACAAGGCCAGCTCTTCCAACGGTCCGTACCAAAAATCCTTGTCTCTATTTGTAGTGAATCTAGCGAGTTGAGCTTGCTGAAGCCCAAGCTCAACCTGTTCTAACTGCACCAGATGAGCGTTCGTCAGTGGTTCGTAGGGCAGTGTATCATCGGATGTTAGATTTTCGGGCTGGGTAGCGTTGGCCGGCAGCTCACTGAAGTCGATTTCGTTGACATTCCAGGGAGAAAGTCCGCAAACTTTGAAAGCTTTTTTGAGACAATCCTTGGAATTCGTGAAGTTGTCGACCGCAGTTTTGACAAGCCTTCCGAAATTGGTTTTTGTTACTCTGGCATTATTGTCAGCTAGGAGGTGCTGCCTGAGGACTTTGAACCAGATTTTCTTCAGTGGACCAAAATAAAGTTTGTCCAAGGGCTGCAAAATCCGGGTTGAATTTGGGTACAAGGAGATGAGAATGAGCCGATGCTTCACACAAAATTCAGCCAGCTCCATGCTGACATGGCTTTTATGGCCGTCCACGAATATAACAACAGGAAATTCAGTCCCTCGTTCCACCAGCCATTTGTACAGATCGTTTACTACGTATTCATAAAACGTTTTGGTGGTCTGCCATCCTTCGTCCGATACGCCTACTGTCCACCCTGCAGGGATACTTTCGGCAATCTCTTTGCTGATTCTTTGGCCCGCATAAAGGATCATTGGTGGAGTTAGGTCGCCAGCTGCAGTGCATCCGAAAAGCACAGTGTAGGATTCCTTATCCGAGTTGTTAATTACGGAGTACACATTCTGTACGTTTTGTCCGCAAAGTGCTTTATATTCGTTGGGGGTCAGTTGAAAACCAGATTCGTCGAGGTTCAGGATCCTTTGAGGCTGGTTGAAAATGGACATGTCAACGTTCTCTTCAGCCAAAGTTTCTTCAACTTCCAGGAACCATTTACGAAGTTGTTGTTCCGTAACCTTGGCACCAGCCTTCGATAACTTGGTGACGTATTTCTTCCTTATGTTGTTATGCCTCTCCAGGAACCTTTGACACCAGTTCTTACCTAGAATAAATCGCAACAGGAATTACAATCCGATGAATAAGGAAGGATGTGCAGGCATTTTACTTGGAAACGATGGAGGAATCTGACGAGTTTTCCTGATCTTTTTGGCGTAATCACTCACGGTACTCGTCAAATCTGCTGCACTGACGGGAAAGCCTGCTTTTCCCATGTAAAGAATCCAATTCACTATGCGCTTCTCCTCTTCCGGCTTCAGAATTGTCCTGGGTCCTGTTTGTTTTAACGCTTTATTGTTTATACGACGCAGCAGTGTCGAGTTAGGCACATTGAATTGTCTCGCTGCCAGGGATAGGGTGCGACTCAAAACTCTTTGCGTGCCGCACACTCTGTTACGAGACAGCACAACAAACTAGAAGGAGACGAGTACGCGCAATCGGTTGTGTGTTGCTCGCTTGCTTTGCCGCGCGCTGGAGCTCTCCTGTCTCTCACGCTTTTTCGTATACACTCTCTCGGTGCTTGTCTCCGTGCTTGGCACTTGGCTTGATACTACGCACGATTGGAAAAATTTCGAATCAAACGACCCATCACTTGTCAACCCTTGACAAGCTTAACAACTTTGCCGAAAACACAAACTCTTCAATTAATTTATTAATTGATTTTTTCTGTTTGGAGACAAGCGCAGTCCCAAGCACCGTGCATTACTCCCTGCGCCGTAGAGCTAGTGCTGCGATTGTCCCTCGCACAATTATGAAAGCTCTCACTCATACGTCTCTTGTCTCTCGGCAAAACGGGAGACGAGCACTTGCGATTGTGTGAAGCACACGCTTTTTTCGCACCGCACGGTGCATGCCGCCAATCCCTGCTCGCTGCACTTCGCACATTTTTTGTTTTACTTGCCAGAATGACAGCACGCTCGAATGTTTCCGGATCATACTGTTTCCGGACCCGGGCGGAGTGTTTCTTAATGGTCTTTGCACTCATCCTATCAAAATTAGGAAAAGAAATAATTAATTTATGTCCTCCTCGCATTCGTAATCTCTGATTCATAAATCGTGCCAGATGCAAATTTTCCCCACTATTTACGAATCACTCTTTTCACTCAAAATTTTTAATTTTACTGGTGATATACAACACTTCTTTATAAGAAATATGTTAATCATACCTGTTTACGTAGACTCCAACTCGAATTTTTCGAAAAAAACTTAGCAAAACTTTCCGAAACTTGTTTCAAACTTAGCGCTCACGAACCGACGTCTTGTGCGGGCAGCTAAAAAATCGACAACATAAACAACGAATGGAACACGTTGACATTTTTTGTTTATTTCGCACAATAAAAGCGCACACCGGGGTAAAATATCATATGATTTTCTAAAGAATAGTGGAACTAATATTACAAAAATAGTTTTTCGATTCAAAACTATAATTTTCTGTCAAAATTGGTCGTTTAAACACAGCTGATTCATAAACTGTGGGTGATTCAACGGTGTGGGATCATGTACTAAATAAAGGAATGAAATGAATCAACATCTCATTCTCATCTATCTCAGCTTCTTCCGAAGCTCACATTAGAAATAATTTCCACTGATGATGCGTGATCGTATTTTATGGATCACGTAATTTACAGCTGTGGTTATATGGACCAGAGTCCTTTATGAAGTTCTATTCTCGAGATACACAAGTTCAAAATTTCTAAGAATCATTGAAGCCGCCTAACGGGAAAACATAAACCAACCCATTCATTATCGGATAATAACTCCCCTGAACGAGCACGAAAAAGAGAGGAGAATGGAAGACGGTGCAACATGCATTTTTCATTTTCCACGGTATTAGCAATACTTACTTATCTGTGAATAGACCATTGTGCATTCAAGTCTTCTGACCCCTAACCAAATTGCTGGGCGCTAGTTGATCAAATTACGTTCAATTTATCTATCTACAGCTATTTTGCATGAAGCCGATTAATCAGTAGGTCGGCTCCAGGGGCACGTTCGACCCAAACGAATGTCTTTGAGATGAGAGTCACAATGAACCTGAATAAAGATAACAAATTGATATCACATAGAACGTTATCGAAAATTACGTTATCTATAGTTCAAGTTGATAACTAATTATACTATACTATAGCTGTTTGATACCTAGCTGGTTTTGTTTTCAATCAGTAGCCATGCAGTTCTATTTCATTGTAAAAACTACTTTATCAATATTTGTTCAGAATTTTTAGAGCCCACTTGCGCCACCTAGCGGACAAACCTACAACCAACTAGTTCACTATTAGATAGCTCTTGATGTCCTGATCGACCTTGTCGAAGTTAAAGTTCATCTACGTAGTCTGATTCTAGAGATACAGAAGTTCAGAATGTTTAGAGCTCACTAGCGCCACCTAACAGATAAACCCAGAACCAACTAGTTCACTATCCGTTAGCTCTTGATGTACTGATCAACTTTGCCGACGACGAAATTCTTCCATGTAGCCTGATTTTCGAGATACAGAAGTTCAGAATTTTTAGGGCTCACTAGCACCCACAGGGCCCACTTGCGCCACCTAACGGATAAACATAGAACCAACTAGTTCACTATCGGATAGCTCTTGATGTCCTGATCAACTTTGTCGAAGACAGAAATTGTCTATGTAGTCTGGTTGTTGAGAAACAGAAGTTAAGAATTTCTATGACTCGCTAGCGCTACCTATTGGATAAACCTAGAACCAACTAGTTCAGTATCGGATAGCTCATGCTGTCCTGATCGACCTTGTCGAAGACGAAATTTTGAAATTCTTCTATGTAGTCTGATTCTCGAGATACAGAAGTTCATAATATTTAGAGCCCACTTGCGCCACCTAGCGGACAAACCTACAATCAACTAGTTCTCTATCGGATAGCTGTTGATGTCCTGATCGACATTGCTGAAGACGATATTTTTCAATGTAGTCTGATTCTCAAGATACAGATGTCTGGAATTTTGAAGGCTCACTAGCGCCACCTAGCAGATAAACCTTGAACCAACTAGTGCGCTATCGAGTAGCTCTTGATGTCCTGATCAACTTTGCCGAAGGTGAAATTCTTGTATGTAGTCAGATTCTCGAGATACAGAAGTTCAGAATTTTTAGAGCCCACTTGCGCCACCTAGCGGACAAACCTACAATCAACTAGTTCACAATAGGATAGCTGTTGGTGTCCTGATTGAGATTGCCGAAGACAGAATACTTCTATGTAGTCGGATTCTCGAGATACAGAGGTTTAAATTTTGATGGACTCACTAGCGCCACCTAACGGTTAAGCCCAGAACCAACTAGTTCACTATCAGATAGCTATTGATCCCCTGATCAACCTTGCCGAAGGCAAAATTCTTCTATGTAGTCGGATTCTCGAGATATAGAGGTTTAAATTTTTAAAGACTCACTAGCTCCACCTAACGGATAAACCTAGAACGAACTAGTTCACCATCAGATAGCTATTGATGTCCTGATCAACCTTGCCGAAGTCGAAATTCTTCTATGTAGTCGGATTCTCAAGATTCAGAGATTTATTTTTTTAGGACTCACTAGCGCCACCTCACGAATAAACCTAGAACCAACTAGTTCACTATCGGATAGCTCTTGATGTCCTGATCATCTTTGCCGAAGACAAAATATTTCTATGTACTCTGGTTGTTGAGAAACAGAAGTTTAGAATTTCTATGACTCGCTAGCGCCACCTAGTGGATAAACCTAGAACCAACTAGTTTAGTATCGGTTAGCTCTTGATGTCCTGATCGACCTTGTCGAAGACGAGATTTTGAAACTCTTCTATGTAGTCTGATTCTCAAGGTACAAAAATTCAGAATTTTTTTGAGCCCACTTGCGCCACCTAGTGGATAAACCTACAATCAACTAGTTCACTATCGAATAGCTGTTGATGTCCTGATCAAATTTGCCGCAGACGAAATTTTTCTATGTAGTCGGATTCTCGAGATACAGAGGTTTAAATTTTTTAGGACCCACTAGCGTCACCTAACGGATAAATCTTGAACCAACTAGTTCACTATCGGATAGCTATTGATGTCCTGATCAACCTTGCCGAAGACAAAATTCTTCTATGTAGTCGGATTCTCGAGATATAGAGGTTTAGGTCACTAGCGCCACCTAAGGGATAAACCTAGAACGAACTAGTTCACTCTCGGACAGCTATTGATGTCCGGATCAACCTTGCCGAAGACAAAATTCTTCTATGTAATCGGATTCTCGAGATACAGAGGTTTAGTTTTTTTAGGACTCACTAGCACCAACTAACGGATAAATCTAGAATCAACTAGTTCACTATTGGATGTCTATTGATGTTCTGATCAACCTTGCCGAAGACGAAATTCTTCTATGTAATCGAATTCTCAAGATACAGAGATTTAAATTTTTAGGACTCACTAACGCCACCTAGCGGACAAACCTACAATCAACTAGTTCACTATCGAATAGCTGTTGATGTCCTGATCATCTTTGCTGAAGACAGAATTCTTCTATGTAGTCTGATTCTCGAGATAAAGAGGTTTATTTTTTTAGAGCCCACTAGCGCCACCTAACGGATAAATCTGGAACCAACTAGTTCACTATCGGATAGCTATTGATGTCCTGATCAACCTTGTCGAAGACGAAATTCTTCTATGTACCGTCGTGCGGGGTTACTTTTGAAATGCGGGGCTACTTTGGACACTTTCGAATATGGATTTTTTGAATTCGAAATATGGTTCAAATCTGTTTGATGTCTTTGGGACTATTACGAAACAATAGTTTTCCCTCCATTTGGTTGAAATTATTTTTCAAACAGACCGTTTATTGCTTGGCAGGACGCGAAAATACATCGAATAAATCAATAAATTATACATAACGTATCAGAACATTTGGTCTGTAAGCATTGTTTCTACAGTTCATAAATTTCGAAGGGTTGATCAATTCATTCAAAATATATCAACGTAGCATATACAATCGAATATTTGTATCGTTATACATAATAAATGACCATTCCACCCAAATAAAGGATTGATGGTCCCTTTTTTCAGGCTATTTATATAGCAATATCACGCTGCTCATAATACCAAAGGTAGCACGGAACCATCTTCAAACGCATAAATTTATTGAAATCATGTCTGATATAGTATACTACAGTATTGGTACAAAGTAGTTTTCTAAATAAACCTGGAATTTGAAATGCAATTTTGTTTTAGATAAAAATGTAAAAAGTAGCCCCCATCTGGTTCTATATGAGATGTGTCCGATTGGTGTATGAACAACTTTTTTGTTTATTGATGGATTTAGTTCAAATTTTGCATACATCCTACATACATACTCACAATTATTATGTGTAAAAATTGTGGAAATCCATTCACTACTCTGGGAATTATAATTTCATAAAGTTGAAAAATCATGAAAAAGTGTAAAAAGGAGCCCCGCACGACGGTAGTCGGATTCTCGAGATACAGAGGTTTAAATTTTTTAGGACTCACTAGCGCCACCTAGCGGATAAACCTAAAACCAACTAGTTCACTATCGGATAGCTCTTGATGTCCTGATCAACTTTGCTGAATATAATTTTTTTCTATGAAGTCTGATTCTCAAGATACGAAGGCGACAGTATTGGCAATGGCTGTTGACGAAACACCTGTCAAAGGACAATGTTTCGTGATCACTAGTGCCACCTACTGGAGCGAATACGTACTAAATTACGTACTATCGAAGAGTCCTTGATCTTCTCAACAACTTTGCTGAAGACACCAGTCTTCCAAAATGCTTCATTTCTCCGCAGTTATCGCAAAAGTTACTGATCTATAAATAGATCACTGGGCGTTTGAGGCATCTGATCTATAAATAGATCACTGGGCGGAAATGGGTTAATGACCTATTCCACCTAATGTCCTACTCTGCCTAATGATCTGATTGGTCTAATGACCTATTCGGTATTATGACCTATTCGGCCTAACGATCTATTTGAGTAGACGACTTCCTTCGCATCCTTCTAAAGATCAGATGTTTTTGAAACTGTAGCCTGTGAATATATGATTTGCTCTCAATACTGTCAATTTCCATTTAAGTAACGTTATTTAAATGGATGGAATTTAATGAAGTTTACTTTAATAAATTTCACTTAAATGGAGGTTTACGAGTGTAATGTAAATCCTCATTATTCTTTTTTTTTTGCATTTCTGAGCAATATTGGGTGGTTAATGTATCTATAGTTTTACATAGATTCAGCATAAGCACAATGTAAAAAATGTTAACGAGATTTACAATCCTAGGTTACTTAATCTAGGGACACTGGGCTTTACTTCCCTTCCGAAAGAAGAACTATCATTTAGTGAGTTTTTCGGGAATGGGATTCCTGAGAACTACAATTCAACATCCTTGAAAGAATAAAAAATAGTTCAAAAGTTCTGATTTCTTCTTTTTTTATTTTGGAAAAACTTTGATTTTTTGGACCACTTTATCTAAAAATGACGAAATAAAAATGTCTAATTACAGGGTCCATTTTTTTTTTACACGGTTCTAAATTTCACCTTTTTTATACCTCGCGAATTAAAACTCATAATTTTTAAGTTTTGTCTTTCCCCGTTCTGGTAGAGAAAAGGGGCATTGATTTATTTTTTTTTAATTACCATTTTGGCTCAACGCAAGATTTAAAAAAGGAAAGGTGTACCATGGAGTTAGTAGCTGCACGCATAATCCCTTAAACTTCACGCAAATTCGTTAAGCTATTTTGGAGAAACGGTGCTTTTACGAAATGATGATTTTTAAAGATTGTTAAAGTTTTTAAGGTATCCCGATTAAAGGAAATTTTTGAGTCTCGTGCTTCTTTTGAACTGTTGGTAAAAATGGCCAATCCTCCTAAGAGAGAGATAGATTTTTTTATATTTCAAGATACAATGTCATTACAAAACTTGCTGAAAATTTTATTTTGAATTACTTTATCGAAGGCACCTAATTTGAAACTCAGTCACTTTTCAAGGAACGATATGTTTTCCTACTATACTTATTTTATTTTTCCAAGCCCAGTAAAATAATTTTCTGAGAATCCAACAGCTGAGAGCTCGGTAAAAGTTCGAATCACCTTCAACAACACTCAAAATTTGATTATTTAAATCCGGAGATATAACAGTTCAAAGATGGCTTTTAAAAGTTAAAGCATGGAGATCACCGTTTGATCTCCTAACAGTTATACGCAGCTTACGCCGACTACAAAGTTCCAACGTAGGGTACTCGGCGCTGGTACCGTACTTGTTCTTGGTCCCCCATCCTTGCTCCGAACGAGACCAAACACCCACCCACAATATTTGATCTGAATTCAATGGCCGAGCAAGAGTGGGCTGGGAAGGGGATCGCGGCACAGGAACACGACGCGGCACGGGAGGGAGCCCAGGAAAATCTTGCAATTATTTGTTAGTTTAAAAGATATCGGAAAAGGTTATCGCCAGCACTTATGTATCGCGATAGCAGGGATCGTTAATCTTTTCTGTGTTCTTGTGCCCCATTTGTGCGCGGGTTGGGCCCTCCGAGGCTCTGTCTTCGACGTGCTGCTCGGCGGATCGATTCTCGTTCGATCGGTTGTGGAGAAGTGTGGGTTGAAGGTGTGTGACGGAGGGCGCAGGAAAGGAATGCTAAAGTGTTACAGCATCGCGCAGAGTGGATATCGATGTTCTTCTTGTGGGGAAACGCGTTTCCTCCCGTTAGGGATGAGACCGTATGCACGTGCGTCTGGCTGGAGAAAGAACACGTTGTAGTTCTGGTTGTTCTTCTCGGACGGGGGATCGGAGTCAGGGGGGTGAAGCTGAATGCGATGGGTTCGTCACGAGTTAACAAAGGGTTCCAATTTGGTGACTTATTATTTGTCGACGACCTTTGAGGTTCTTGTTAGCTGGAGCGTTGTATGACAAATTTGCGAGTCTTGGTGGTACAGTGACCCCACTCACCTGAATCCACTTAAATTTCACGTTTTCAAAATTAATTATTATTCAGGGGCTGTTCATAAACCACGTAGACTTTTTAAGGGAGGGGGGTCTGGCAAAAGTCTACGCTCCATACAAATTTCAAAATTTTTGTATGGACAAAAGTCTACGAGGGGGAAGGGGGGGGGGGGGTATGAGATGACCAAATTTCGGTCTACGTGGTTTATGAACAGCCCCTCAACGCTGATTTATTTTTTTCTATGGACTCGAAGTTTTTTCTAAATTTCTCAATTGACTTAAATATTTGATTCTTTGCATTATTATCTATGTTTACTTATTTCACATGAATCCAGTGATTGGCCGCACCCTCTCAGAATTCGATAAAACTTGGTGGGTATGAAGATTGTATTTTCAAGCAATTTCGCATACTCAGTTTTTTTCCGATTCATCAAGATTAACATTTGGGAAGGACTAAAGTTTTTTGATAGTTTTTTTTTCGAAATTCTAATAACTTAAAATTGACACGGCCCATAAAAAGCGATACATGAATTGCATTTTTTTTTATCTGAGAGGGTAGTGAGTTAATGTAAAACACGCTAAACAATGACATAAAGACCTGATTTAATCCACCCATGGTGAACAGTAGTATGGGACACGCTTGTATGGAAAAAATAAATCCTTGCTCCAGTCGACTTTTTAGATCCCATTTAGGTCCCATATGAACTGTACAAAATTTCAGCTCAATCGGTGAAACTATAATTTAGCGCAAACGGTTCAAAGTTTGCATAGGATTTACTATGGGAAAAGTTACACTTTCAAACAAAAAATCCTAGAGATTACCCTTTGTCTCCTTAATTCAAATCGATCAATGTTTCTTGTAGAAAAATCATTTATGGAACTTTCCTTCGAAGACCGCAAAACGATTGGATGCTTGTAGGAAAAGTTATTGATTTATTACCGATAAGTGATCCAACGAACGGCTTTTTGCTTTGTTTTATCAGCAGCACTGCTGCTGCCGTTGTTGCATGGAGTGGCGGGAGGCATCACCACCCCCAGAAACAGCAGCAGCCAAGGCAGCAGCTACAGTGCTGCTGATAAAACAAAACAAAAAGCCGTTCGTTGGATCACTAATCGGTAATAAATCAATAACTTTTTCCACAAGCATCCAATCGTTTTGCGGTCTTCGAAGGAAAGTTTCATTAATGATTTTTCTACAAGAAACATTGATCGATTTGAATTAAGGAGACAAAGGGTAATCTCTAGGATTTTTTGTTTGAAAGTGTAAATTTTCCCATAGTAAATCCTATGCAAACTTTGAACCGCTTGCGCTAAATTATAGTTTCACTGATTGCGCTGAAATTTTGTACAGTTCATATGGGACCTAAATGGGATCTAAAAAGTCGACTGGAGCAAGGATTTGATATTTGTCCCATACTAGTGAACAGAACCCTTCTTACACATATTAAAATTATTGTAGCGTTATTCGTATTCAACATAATTGTTTTGTATGATTGTGCCTTTTGATCATCCTAGAAAATATTGTGAACTAGTGGTTTCCAAAATAGCATCATTGACCATGGGTAAAACTATCAGAAATGCCAAGCACTTTCTAGAATCTTGTATGGAATGTTTTGCTATTATTGAGTTACACTAATTAAAAGCAATAGTTTCAAAATCTTTAGCCCTTTTCAAAAATACCAAAGCAGACAAAGTTGCTTGAAAATGAGGGGGTTGGAAGCAAAGGGGTGTAAGTGACAGAGACCCACTTTCAAGAAAATGAGGCCTAAAGTTTTTCACCAGTTTTTCATCCCATATAGAATGTTTCCAATTTCCTGTAATTTTTCTAATCATCGTATAAATTAAATTGAAAGCTTTAAATCTGAAGGTTTTTTTTTATATGCTCAGCTCAAAATTGACAAGATGGTCACTTACACCCCTTCGCATATGGTCGCCTCAAATATAATCCTTAAGGAAGTTGTCCACTGGGTGTTATGTGTTGTCCGTTGTCTAATGTTAGTGCTTGTTCAGTCTGTACAACCTCTGGTTGAGGAAGTTTCAGTAGGCATCCTCGAAAAAAACTACTGGAAGAGCAATTTTTAAAGAAATTTTCGTGAACATTTCTTGAGAACCTCTCGAAGGAAAAAGGAATTTAAACAACATTTTTGATTTTTTTTTGGTTTTTTTTAATGTGTATTTTAACATTAAGCTGATTCTACACTTTTTTTTATGAATCTGCGTTGGTTTTTTTTTAGTAAAACCCCCGGCGAAGTTCCCAGAAGAATTTATGAAGAAATACTTGAAAGAACCCTTGAAAGAATTCGTGAAATTGAAAAAAAGCAAATAATCAAAGAACTTCTATGAGTATTCTTAGAGTAACCTTGAAAAATCCTAGAATTTTTTTTATCAGTATTGATTTTTTTTAAATTGAAACTTGATACCTAGATTTTTACTTAATTAATATATCGGTTCTCTCTTTTAGGTGCAATTATCATCTAACCGAATTTCTTTTTCAAATTTTTTTTACTTGAAAATGTTACACTCCGACCATGTTTACGTCCATTGTAAGCGAGGCGCCTGTCAAGTCCTGATGTGAAGGTTCGATTAATAACACTTTTCTACGGCAACGGGACTCGCGTGATATCAAGAATAACTACTAGACTCGTCCAAGGTCCACTTATGATTGAATTTTATTTCTACTCAACTTAACTACCGAGGCCTCGTTCTCGGTGGCGGACGTGACCCTTTTTGTTATGTCAGCATAACCGCGTTCACTGCCCGAGTGGTCATCGCCCGGGTGGTGTTATCGCGTTTATGCTGATCATTTGTTTACGCAGTTTTCACTGCTATGTTTATGTAGAGCTTATCGCTGTTATAAGAATGTACCCAAGCAACACACATGTTATATATTAGTTACGACAGCGCAAGTTTTGGTTGTATAGAAGTTTATTTGACGTTATTCCAACACAATGTTAGAATTACGTAAAATTAACTTCTATACAACCAAAACTTGCGCAGTCGTAACTCTTATATAACATGTGTGTTGCTTGGGTAGGGCCGCATCCACCACACGCCCTATCTAATTTATTAAAAATTTTAAGTTTTAACTTACAAATTTTTATTCTTGTTGCTATTATGCTATTCTTTAAGATAATCGGTAAAAGGATTGAAATTGATTGATATTATTACTTTTCTTTAATTATCTACTATCCACAACACGACCCTTAGATCATTCCTTGAAGAGGATTGCTCTATTTTTATGTACAGTTTCCAGTTTTCCATCTTTGTTTATTAAAATATTTGGCCCTAAATTTTGAATGACTTCAAATGGACCTTCGTTTATATCGTCAAGTTTGGTGGTGTCTTCTTTTTTAAGAAAAACTTTTTGATTCTCCCGAAACATAATCTTTTTCGCAACGTTCTGAGATTTTGCGTTCTGTTGCATTTTATTATCTATCAATATCTGTCTAGCATCCTTATGTGCTGATTGCAGATGATATTTAAGTTCTTTTGCATAATCTTCGAAGTTGTAAATCGGTTCTGTATCATTTTGAATTAATGAGGGAAGAGTGCACTTCCTTCCGTACATTAATTCAAACGGAGTATAATTATGACTTGAATGGACCGTTGTGTTATACATAAATGCCCAAAACGGAATCCATTCTGACCATGTAAAGGGTTGCCCTTTGAGGTTAACCCTCAAAAAATTTCCTAACGTTTTGTGTGAGTTTTCAAGTGCTCCGATTGTTTCATGATGGTAAGCAGTGCTAGTCAACTTTTCAATACCTAGCAATTCTGCCACGTCCTTCATGACCTGTGCTATGAATTCGGTTCCCCTATCTGTTGCGATAGTCTTTGGAACGCCAAAATTCAAAATCACAGCCTCCACGAAAGCTTGAGCTACTGTTCTCGCACGTTTGTCGCTAATGGGTTTGGCAATGATGAACTTACTAAGCTCGCATTGCACCGTTAATACGTATTCCTTTCCATGGTGGTCTCTCGGTAAAGGACCAACCAAATCTAAATAAAGCTTCTCCATGGAATGGTTAGCTGTTGTAGTCACTTCCAGTGGTTGTTTCATGGTTTTATGATGTTTTGATGTTTTGCATGAAATGCATTTCCAAAGATTTCCACATCCTTTTTTAGACCTTTCCAATAGTAATGCTGACGTATTATCTTGTACATTCTCTGTATGTTTAGATGCCCTGCCGTTTTGCCTATGTGGAAGTTATTCAAAATTTTATTTTTATCTTCGTGCTTGTCAACAAGTTGTGCGCTTTTAATTATTATTATTTTTGGTACCCTTATCTTTCGTTTTTTAATAAAATTTACGTACAATTGTGCTATCGGATTATCGCCACTGAGTACAATAACCACAGAATTCTGATTTATTTTCTCACATAAAGACTTCAAGTCTGCTGACACGTGCCTGAACATCGCATCTAGCTTTGCTTTTCGGTCATTTGCTTGTATTTTCTCGTGTACGTATTTAGCGCAATTTAATATTATCTTTCCACTCTTGGGTATGTAATAGCATAGGTCTGTACCAATACAATCTCTTGTTTTAACTTCAAAGGGTTTTGGTTTCTTGCGAAACTCTAGCTCAACCGAATCTTGTGGTTTTCTAAGTAATTCCACTGTCGACGGGTGATCAATCTGTTCGACAGGAGTTTCTTCCTTCAATTTTTTTTTTTTTTATCTGTATTAACGAGATTTTTAGCCCTGGGCTAGTTCATCTCGGGACCCACGCTTTACTTCCCTTCCGAAGGAAGAACTCACATTTTGCAAGTTTGTCGGGAGTGGGATTCGATCCCAGGTCCTCGGCGTGATAGTCAAGTGTTCTAACCATTACACCAGGTCCGCTCCACCTCCAAATTTTCCCTTTTTTGTTGGTTTTTACGTTCTTGACTTCGTGTTGTAACCAAACATTCATTTCCATGCACCAAATTTATTTGTTTTAGTTCTTCTGAAGAAATTCTAGATAACGCGTCGGCCGCGGCGTTATCTGATCCCTTCTTATAGAAAACGTCAAATGAATAATCTTCTAGCGCCAATCGAAATTTGGTTAGTCTGCTAGACGGATCCGTCATGCTGAACAAATAAACGAGCGGTCTATGGTCTGTAAAAATTTTAAATCTTCTGCCATACAAATATGGCCTGAAATGGCGAACTGCCCAAACGACTCCCAGCAGTTCTTTTTCTATAGTCGAGTAATTTTGCTCAGCAGCGTTCAGCATTCTGCTTGCATACGCCACTGGTTTACCATTACCGTTGTGTAAAACGGCACCCAATCCATATTTAGACGCATCGGTTGTAATTTCAAAAATATTTGAAGGTGCAAATTCTGGGAACTCTAGCACTTCAGACCCAATCAATTTTTGCCTGAGTGCTTCAAATGCTTTATCTTCTTCCTCATTCCACTGAAATTGTACACCCTTGCGAGTCAACTTATTTAGTAGGCTAGCTATTTGCGAAAAAAATTTAATATGTCTGCGATAATAATTAGCGAATGCAACAAAACGCTTGCATTCGTTCACTGTCGTAGGGTTTGGGAACTTTTTCACGACCTCTACTTTTGCAGGATCTGGAGAAATTCACTTATCTGAAACCACGAATCCTAAATATAACATATGTGTTTTTAGGAATTCGCATTTCTTTGCGTTAAGCTTTAAGTTGGAATCGCGTAATCTTTGAAAAACGTTATGCAAATTATGATTATGATCTTCCATGTTTTTTTTCCGAAAACAATGAGATCATCCAAGTATACGAAGCATTGGCTATAATTTAAGCCAGACATAGCGATTGTCATGAGTCTAGAGAATGCGGATGGGCTTATTTTCAATCCCATTGGCAATCTCTTCATTCTGTATTGGCCTTTGTTGGTAGAGAATGCAGTACAATCTCTATCCTTAGGGTCAACAAGCATTTGATAGTATCTTTGATTCAGATCTACAGGGTGCGGCAGGAAAAAATGCGAAAAGTTCAAGGCACTATTACACGCTAAATATAGGATATATATGTGTATTTTTTCATGACAGTGTATCAGTCAATGTCTATATACTAGCACTGAAAAATAAAAATGAACATATTGGATGTTTGACATGTGATAATGTAGGCCTAATAAGCGGATATCAATAAACTGCGCGCCCAATGGTCATTAAACAAAATGACTATAACAGTAACAAAATTAGCTCAAATTCGATGAACAACCAGACCACACTGATCCAGAGCCATGTAGTTTCACATACCAGATGAAATAAGTACATATATTTGATGATATTGTAGAGAAAATCAAAAACATTTGTTTTATCAGATGCGAAATTTAGCGACCTGTGCGATTTTCTGCGGTTTGAAAATTCTGGTTGTCTTCATCTTCAGGCGCCGCCCTGTAAAGGTTAGTGACCAAAATGGGAAATTTTTTAATTAACTTTTCAGAAAACTAGCCTATTATAGATCATGGAACTTTGAAACATAGATTGGTTAATGTCAAATGGACGAAAATGAGGTTTGAAGTTGAAAAACACTTTCGCATTTTTTCCTGCCGCATACTGTAAATGCGTAAAATAAATAGCACCAGATAATGAGTCAAGAATATCTGTAATGTTTGGTAATGGAAACTTATCGTCTATCAAATTTTCATTGATAGCACGGTAATCCACAACAAGTCTCCACTTCTTCTGACCTTTTCCATCAGCTTTCTTTGGAACCAAAAGAATAGGTGATGACCAAGGTGAAGCGGTTTCTTCAATTATATCATTTTCTAACATATTTTTAATTTCTTCCTCAACAATAGATTGCTGACTATGAGGAAATCTATATGGTTTTTTATAGATAGGAGCAACTCCTGGTTTCAAAGGAATGCTCTGTTGAAAAATATTGGAGTAAGTAAGCTTATCTCCCGGTAAAAGAAAAATATCCGCAAATTTTTTACAAATTTGCTCGATGGACGATTTTTCTACGCCTTGCAGATGCTGCCAATTTACATGCTGCAAGAGTAAATCTTCTCTTTTTTCATTTTCGCTCGAAGGTTGAACTTTCTCTAACAGAAAATATTCTGACAATGGTTTCATATCCGGTTGAAGTTTATTAATTATTACTTTTTCTTCACGGGTATTTAAAGTTCGAATAGGAATCTTCCCATTCTTTGGTCGTACAATAGACGATGCTACAAAAACTTCCTTTGCGATTTCGTTGCGGAATACAACGTTATCGTCTTCAATATTGGTCTCTATGTAGGTGATCATCTCACTTCGAGGCGGTATCAAAATAGCTTCAGGTGACGTATTTATTAAATCTGTAGTCACGTGGCCTTTTACATTTTTTAAAGAAAGAGTACACAACTCAATATCAATACGAGCTCCGTATTTCATTAAGAACTCGTTGCCTAAGATACCATTTATCGCAGTTAACTTAAAGCCTTCAATGGCATGAAATTTACATAAAAATTTGAGTCCCTTTAATGAAATAACTAGAAACGTTGTTTCAATAGAAGAAATTCCTCCACCGATTCCTCTAATGGGAATCATTTCCGATGCATTTATTTTAACATTTTTTGGTAAAATTTCTTTCCTGATTAAGCAACAGGATGCCCCCGTATCAACAACAAATGGTAAGTATTTTCCATTCAGTGAAAAAACAGCTCGCGATGCACCCACAGGGTTATTCACGAAATAACTCCTGCAAGGTAATCGCTTCCTCTACTTGCTCATTTTGGGTTGAATTTTCTCTTCGCTGTTGTCCTTCCCCCGCGCAATTGCAGCATTGAGACGTACGTCTCTGCTGATTTCCCCTTGGCTGATTTCCTCTAGCTCTTGGCGGCCTCTGTCCACCATTTCCTCGATTGTTACCAGAGAAATGTCCCCTGGTGGCATGATTAAAATTTTGATTTTGGTGATTTTGGTGACCATGACTATGATTCCCATAGCCACGTCCCCTATAACTCCTTCCAGCACGGAAATTACCTCTGTTACCTCTAGAATATCGGTAGCTATTCCCCCACGACGCGGAGGGCTGGTACCAGTTAACTTCTTTCTCGTTGACTGGTACTACCTCCAGGGCGTCGGAGATAGCTCTATTTAAGCTAGGGGGGTTCCTAGCTTTCACGAGAAAAGCAGTCTGAGGATTGTTCAGACCAGAAATGAAAGCATTAACTGCTGCGGGTTGCACAATGGCATCCGCAGCTGCTTCACTTGGAAAAGTTTTTGTCGACACATGAGCTGTCGCGAGTTTAGCAGCCAATTGTTCAATAGTTTTCCCAAATTCAGTCATAGATAAATTCTTTTGCTTTGCTTGCTTTAATTCCGTCTCGCAAGCCGTTGGCGTTAACTTTACGGAAAATTTATTATTCGAAAGTGTTTTTGCGTCTTCGATTGTAGTAGCGGTTTCAATCGTTCCATGGGCAGATCCTATGAGTCTTGTTTTAACAAAACTGATTATGCTCACATCCGTTACACCAGTGGAGTAAGCCTTCAGCAGGTCGACTGTCTCGAGGAAGTGTCCTAACTCAAGACCTAATTACTGCCGTCAAAATACAAGTACTAGATGCTAGTTTACCTTATTCATGTGTTTAAGTAACGTTTTAGGACCGATTTCTTCACCCTGGCTTAAGCGTTAAACCAGGTTTAACTATATAGGTAAGCCTGGCTTACCGGTTAAGCCGAGGTGAAGAAATCGGGCCTTAGACTTCTCTATCTTGGGATCCTGATATAAAAGTGCCGTCTTCGGCAAAGTTGTTTAGAAGTACAAGAACCTTCTGGTGATTCATCAATTTGTCGGCAATTTTGCTGCTAGGTGGCACTAATTCACTAATAAATGTGGCACTTCTCTATCTCGGGCTCCAAAAGAGAAAGAATTGCTTTGTTTTTGGAAAACAACATGTTTTGATGGACATGAACATTCTGGGAATTCACCAAGTAGACGGTAACTTCGCTACTAAGTCTCGGGATCTCGAGAGCTTGATTTGCAAATTGAGAGATGAAATTGTGAAAAAATAGCGTTCTGGTGGGATTCGAACCCACGACTCCGAATTCGCTAGACCGGCGCTTTAAAGGAGTGTTGATGTTGTGAGCTTGGAATCAGTTTGGCTTTCTATTCGTTTTGCGTTACCTGTTCTGTGATTTAATTGGTTAATTAATAAACATTCTGTGTTTTCTAATGTTCAAGATCTTCCCGGTACGTTAATTCGTACCAGCAAATTGGTACAAGTCTGTAAAGGGCAACATGTGTACCACTGATGTGTAATACTGGCTTCACCTTCACTTACAACGTTGCAACCATTCAGCACAGTAGTAGCGCCCAATTACCTCAAACAGTTGCTGAAGTGTGTTACATTTTGCATTTTTATATCGTTGTCTCAGCTCTCCATGGCACGCCTGAAACCAGCAGGAAAAAGTTCACATAAACCGGACATAATCGCTTTCTAGCAGACTAACAATTTAAATTCCATCTCGCATCTACACATAAACTTCGAAGTTTTTCCTGCCAGGGAATGTCAGGCTGTTGCCGAAAGAGTGACTGACTAACTTAACTGTAACGATGGAGAAGGAGGAAGAGGTTGGACTGGTGCTGTATTTTGTTATGTAAGTGCATCTTGAGTATAGTACCGGCGCTGGCCACAGCAGTCATCATCACGATCGATTTCTTTCCACGAAGTCCTGAACGTGGCCCTGATCGGATTTCTTTTGCTCCTTCGAGAGTTACACGCATCGGCATTAACCGGCCAGGCTCAGTAAGTGGTAGGTACCTGTTTTTCTACCCGATTCCGGAGATGATGGCCCTACCCCCTTCGATTAAACCGTAATTGAACAGTTTAAACCCAATGGGGAGAGAGAGGGAATCCAAGAGCCCTCATAAGAGGGGGGCGAGGAAGGCGTTCCCTTTCGCCATTCATGCCGGCAATTTTCCCCAGGTCACTATTTGATTCCAATGCACTCAGAAGTAATGAAAGACCTACCAAGTGAATAACAACCATCCCGCTTGGTCTTCATCGCCGTCGGTTTTCATATGAGGATAAGGACTGGAACAGTGAGCGACCAGCTGCTGCACCCCAACAATCATCCGAAGGCAGTCAGTGGCGATCGAGGAGTGAAAATCGTTTATGACTTTTGATGTAATTTCATTAAAATTTTACGCAACTGAATGGGAGCAAAAGTGGTTTTCTTTTGCTCCGTAATTTTTCGCATTCAATGGTACACCGTATAAATGTTGGTGATTCGTGCGTTTCTACACCCCTTCGAACATAAAATGAAGAAGTTCTCTGTCGGGACTGACCGAATCTAACTCATAAACCTGCTTTCAATCATTTTTCTCGTATAGTTGATTGGTAGACTTGTGGACTAACGCGGGAAGCAGACCACTTCAATCCGCATTCCGAATCAATCATAGAGAGCTTCTTGGTAAAACCTGGCAAAATGAAAAAAAAATCCGCGGCATGGCAAGATAGTGATATGAATGTGCCTCATAAAGATGCATTGGTTTCTACTGCCTTTTCCCAGTCATGGATCTCACCGACAAGCACGATTGGCAAGGTTCACTTATGGTAACTAGTAGCCAAGGCAGTTCTTCCAACCGATCATTGCAGGGAGCAAAGAGTTTTTGAAACAATTAAAAGATGTTTTGGAAATGCAGTTAGAACGATCAACTCACGTCGTATTTTATGTCCGCAGTTAACCAGCTGAAACTGCAGCACCGTACAACCAGAACGCAAGAAAGGAAAACCATCAGCACCACTCAACCTGGTGGAACTGATAAGCGAATCGAGTTATGACGTTCTTCGCTGTGAAGTGCAGAAGACAGCCCGGTAAGTGCAAAAAGGAAACCGTGTGTGTTGAAGGATTCTCGTTTCTGCACATTGGTCGATCCAAGGGGAAATCTCACGGGAGTTCTGCGTAAAGCATACGATTAGCACTAGAAGTGCGACAAAAATTCCAGATAAATTCTTGATTAAAGGGTGAGTCGTTAATTATTGTGCCACCCTACCTTCAACTGATGCGCAAATTGTCTACAGTTAACGAAATGAAACCAAATTTTTACAGTAGTTTAGTGTATGTATGTATTTCAACTTTTTGGTATAGGTTCAAATTTAGGATGCGTTTTAGTGAAATTCACGACATTCTCAATTAACGCCCTCCATGTGGACTTGTTCAGGCTCCACTTGAAACAATTAATTGAAGCACTCTGGTTTGTTTACGCGCATCGTGCCTGGTTTTCACCCAGCTCCAAGCTTATGTTTCACTGACAACCGTTCCTGAAGCCTATTGACGAACATTAAGATGATCCGATAATGTATAATCATTAACTGTTCCAAGGCGCGATACCATGATTTTTGATTTTAGCATGTGATTGTACAACATCTTTTTTAGAACTGTTAACTAAATTTATTCTATATCGACCGGAATCTCACTGATTACTTCTCAATTCATTATATGTAAACTAGAGACTATAAGGAGAAACTGTGCAAAATTTGGTTGATTTTAGTGAAGTAGGAAAAAAGTTACGTTAGTTTGAAAATGGCACAATAATTATCGACTCACCCTTTACAGAGTACCCAGCCCAAGCAACAAATCAAATGCTTTTTGAATTTGATTGAATTTTCATGTCGGCAGTGCATAATCCAGGAACACTCCAACCTTATTTTAGGTCCGTTTGTTTTACGCTGAATCAGTTTACACCCAGTTTTTTACGTCTAAAGTTTAGATTAACCCCTTTGATCTGAATCTCGAACTGTTTTCTAAATATTTAATGTTCAGTAACGTTCAAAAGGACAAAAGCCAACAAGTGATAGCTCCTGATAATATTGTTTCTTCTGTTAGACGGCAACACTGTTGAAAAAGAATCATATATTGCTGAATATTTTGTATTATTTGAATACAAAAAAAAATCAGCATAATTTAAGTGGCAACACTGCTGTGCTTAAAATAATAATCTCAATATGTTATTCACTACAATTCGGATACTTCGCATGTTCGTTGCAGTTGGATTATCAGCAAGTCATCTAGTCTTACATTGAGTACTTGTCTTTGTGAAATTCGGTTCATTATAAATATTTCCGCAACTAGCAACACTGCATAATATCAAACATCAATCAAAACGGATAAAATGTCGAATTTAAATGTTCAGGTAATGCAGGATTTATTGAAATCAAGTGTGTATTTTATAACAGAAAAACCTTAGGAATAATTTGATAATACAGAACTTTTGAAGTAGCTGGCAACACTGGGCATGCAGAATCAAATATAACTCAATGGCTCAGATATGGTGTGAGATAGGTAATCCGATTGTTCAACAATGTTAAAGTGTGCCTTCATTGCAGAACATGCTTTCACACGGTGACATAAAAATTATGTTATTGCTGGCAACACCGATTAAAATAATGCTCAATATCTCAAATCCGATGTGAAATAGGGTAGTAACTAGTAACTTTAAGTATTCCTTCAATCGATGGTTGAAACCGCTGATACCCATCTGCAAATAATTAACATCCCAACCTACCTACGAGCGAACATTTCTCTCTCCGAATGTAGACTTGGTAACATGTCCATATGGCTGTTGGCAAGCAAAAATCAAACTCTACCTGTCATCTAACGGAAAAATCCGAAAAAGCACGTGATTCGGGTGGTGCGTCTACTTCTGATTTGTAACAAGTGATTAATGCAATATTTGAACACAGTCTATGAATGCAGAAGTATAAATCTAAGAGAAATTTCCAAATCAAATTGTTTATTGATTACATGTTGGTAACGGATTAAAAATAGCTACATCGGTCCAGGGCGTTTTAGGGGTCGTTCCAGAGTCCTAAAGGGGTTTCAGGGGTACTACAAGAGGTTGTAGGGGCTTCATGGGTGTTTCAAGGGGTTGAGCCGACATCCAGAGGTTTTCAAGGGGTTTCAAGGGTGTCACAGGTTTTTTTGCTGGTTGGAAAGGCATTCCTGTGAAATTCAAGGGCAATCCCGGTAAACGCTTCGGAACTTTTCTGAAGTATCTTGAAAAGCTTTGATAGGCCTCTCAAACATACCTCAAATCCCCCCTGGGAAGCTCTTTTGGAGACCCGATAACCCCTCCCAAGTGTCATTTTGATGGCCAATTAGTCTTGCAGTGGTTTCAGAACCGTCATAAAACCTAATACCTTTTATTTTGGTTTTATGATGGTTGTAAGATTCTCTTCTAGTCTATTTGACTTTAAAATGTTACTTGGGCTCCGAAACTCTTCTTAAACTTCCAAAATGCATCAATTTCTCTTAGAAAATGGAATTTAAGGAAATTCATATTCAATGGGAAGTGTAAGTATCCTATGGATTTATTATGATTTTTCCAGAACACTGGCATGTAAATTTTCAATGCAATTGTCGAAATGAGACCTGGAAAAATGTTGAAGGAAGGAAATCTCAGAGAAAATTCCGAAGGACACAAAAAAGTTAGTGAAAGTGCCTGATCAGATCTAAGAAAAAAAAATGCCGAAGATATAGTTGTTGAAAAGTAAGGGAATTTACCAAATAAGCCAAAACAGTTATACGAAAAAAAGAAAAATTAGAGAAAAAACTGTTGCAGGAATCCCCAAAGAAGTTATCGAAAAAAAAAACCAAAACGAATTTCCGAACAAATGTTTCCTGAAGCATTTCCGAAGAAAATGCATATTGAAGAAATTTTGGAAAAGTTATTAAAGGAATTGCCTAATAACACTTGTTTACAGCATTTTTGAACTCGGTGAGCTGATGATCATGTTTAGTGTACAATCATGTCCTTGGTTCGACAAAGTGAAGGAAAAATCTGCAGTAGAGCGGATTTTTTTTCGACTTTCCTTACAAAGCTGATGATTTGAAATCAATTTTTGTTCTATGTTGCTCCCTTCATACATCTCGTTATCCGTAGCCAATGCTCCGATTGGGCTGATTTTTTTTTTACTGCAGCTCACTAACATCTAATATTTCAAATGAACGCTGAGAAAGAATTTTAAATTAGTTTATCGAAAAAATACTAATCTTCATTTTTTATTTTGATATTTGCTCAAATTTAAGAAGATTGTCCCATACATATACTTTTACCAATATCTCGCATTCCATCAATGTTACGCATAAATTGTATTCAGATGATCGAAACATGTTAAATTCAACTTTCTATTTTTGCAGAGATTGAAAATTTATCGACTGTAACGCAAAATGTTTGAATTCGAATAAAATGTATTTTTTTTTTAAACTGTAGAGCTCAATTTCCAGGAAAATCTTGAAAACTGTTCTACTCAAATTTTTTTTGAGGCACAGTGTCGAAATCAGCAAATAATTATGCATCCAAAATTTAAATCGTTGATCGAAGTTTATGACTTTCGTTTTATTTTGCAAGCTAGTGTAATTATTAAAAATAATAACCGAATTCTTCCATATACAAATGTCTAAATAAGTCATTAAAAGAATTTCCGAAAAAAAAATCAAAGGGATCTCTAAACCCTTTTCAGAAAAATAATGCTGAGAAATTTCCCAAAGTGTTCCCATAAGAGTTTCTGAAAAAAAAGTTTAAAAAGCTTTATTGCTTCTGAGCAACTCTGCAACGAAACCTGCCACAATGCCAGTAGCGAAATACAAGTCGTTTAGTCCTGGTAGCTACTAAGAACACTAGTATCAATTAGTAGTGAACGAATTTTAAGCTACATTGTGTTCTACGCGTAAGGTTCTTTTCTACTAGGCCGTTACAAATATTTATTTCACTTTTTGTCCCACCACTGTTTGGCTGATCGAGGGGGCGGGGGGATAAAAATAATAAAGCATTTAATCTGAAAAAAATTAAAAACGCATCGGATTTGTTAAAGAATTTTTAGCAAACCCCGAAATTTCGAAAAATATTTTTTATGTGCCCCCTTAAAATGCAAAATTCAGCCAAAAAAATTTGATGGGCGGGGGGAGACAAAAAGTCAAAATTAAATTTGTATCAGCCTTAAGTATCTTTTCTATAATAATTTCCTGGAATTTTTCTTGCAATTTTCTAAAATTTTCTCCCATTCCGATTCTTTCCATTCTCCCAAATCTATAATTGCTGACGTAGTTCATCATGGGTTAAGATTTACATGTTTTCCAAAAGTGCTCTCAAATTTTATTACGGAATGATTCTAGGAGTTCTTTCTGGAATTTTTGTCCTGTTCCTTTCGAGATTTCCACCGAGAGGTTTTCCTGGAATGGTTTCATTGTTCTTCGAGAGATTTCTACCGTAGCACGAGGGAACTCTCTCAGATCTTTTTAAAGGGTTCTCTCAGTAGGCTTTTCTCCTGAATAAAATCCCTGATTTTTTATAATAGTTTCTCCTGGAATTTATTCCGCAGGTCGGCACAGAATTTCTTTCAGTGAAATTCCAAGAATTTCTTTTGACATTACTTGAAGAATTTCTCCAAGAGTCTCCAAGAGTTTTTCTTGGAATATTTCCAGAAATTTTGGAAAACAATTCAGGAGCAATTCCTGATGAAATTCGCGGAGAAATTCGCGAAGGAATTCCTGCAGAAATTCCTTGAGGAATTCCTGTGGGAATCCCATAAGAATTCCTACAGAAATTCTCAAAAATATTTATGCAGGAATTCTTAGAGATAGGGTCAAGTGGGGTAAAATACCATTTTTCAAACTTTCATCGTTTTCAATGATTTATAGCCTCATTTGTTAGGCTTTCAAAGTGGTAACAGCAACTAGAGAATATTTGCTCGATGCTTCAGCAAAAAAATTCACTAAATTATTGCATTTTCATCGATTTTTAGGGATTTCAAAAACTGGTTCGTAAAACGTAAGTGGTGCAAAACGACCATCTGCCATGGGGTAAGATGCCACTTCATGAAAACATTCAAAAATTACGTCCATCAGTTTTCTGGCATTTTCGACTCACTTTCATCCCTCAGCCACGTTTTTTCGTATACTCAATACACGGAGTGTCACCCCCTTCCCCGCTAAACGATGGTCGTCATATTTGAATGGCCCCTAACATGGAAAGCGTAGACATCAACAACCATGCGCCTCCATGGGTGCCTCAATCTCCTAGGAAACACTGTGCTGGTAATAAAATCACCCGAAAACCATAATTTCAAGCACGAAAAACCGGAAGTTGCCAATTTTCATTGGGAAATCAAAAGATTTTCCGTGGGTTTGGCGGCCTAGCTTCTAGAAGAATATTTAATGCAAACATATCTTGACACCATTCACCTATAGCAATGATCAAGTACCATTCAGGAATGATTTTATGAGTTGGGCCATTTTACCCCATCTTGGCATTTTGGGCTCTGTTCCCCTATTTCTGATGGTATTCTTGAAGAAATTCGCCTCGGATTGCAGTTGCTGCGAAATCGGGTATGAATCTTGGAGAGATCTGAAGAAAAACTCACGGAAGGAGCTACGCCATTGAGATAAAACGGTTGGTGGAACAAATAATAATAAACATATTAATATGGAACGAGCTCACCAATAAGATTTTCGAAAGTATGTTTTTAGTGTACATTCTTTTTTTTCTAGAAATCAAAAAATTTTCGATGTCTGAGAATTGTATTTGGAACTCTATGGAGCCTTATGAAATAATTATCAAGTGTTATGCTGATTCCATTGCGATTGGAGATTAGAGATAGTTTCGGCATTTTTTTCCCTGAAGAGAACTCCGAGCTCGACGTCGAAACGTCTGATAAAATTAAAAAGTTTGTTCCATGAAAACAAGACTGCACAGTCGAAACTATTTCTAATAATTATTAAGAATATAAACAGTTTAAGATAACTGTGAGTGTACGTGTTTTTTCTTCGAATTGACAGTACAGAATGCAGCAGAAAATCTCCTAAATATAATGGATTCCGCGATTAAAGCGTCCCACACAGCTCACGTAGAACAAGCGTACAAACAACCCGTAATGAGCGATTCCGACTGTCATCGACTTGTGCAGTTGTTGCCTCCCCGCTGTTCGACTCAGCACCCAAAGGTTCCTGGCTGGCAGTTGATGGGACCGTCATCATCGCGGCACTAAAATTTTACGATTATTGCAAACTGACCTAGGTTCGGATCCAATGCTGCATCAGTAGAAGTAGAAGACAACGTCCGCCATCAGCGGGGGTTTTTAGCAGCGATGATGCGCTCCTGTCTTATGCCGCGACGTCGTCGTTTGACTTATGGCCTTTCGATCCGATCAAATGGCTGCCGGTTCTGCTTCGAACTCTTAGGACCCACAGTGGGTTCAGAATCTTAATTTTTCCAAATTGTTACAAGCAGTTCGGAGAACGCTCCCGTGAAACCCACCGTGACGACGTTTAATGTCCTTTCCAGCGAGGTCGCAGAGTCCCCGGAGAATCCGCTTTCGGAAACCCGGGCCGGTCGCCGCCCCTCTAAGCCAGATTTATACCGACAATTACCGGTGGCATGCCCAGGCACTGATCGTTCAAATTTATGTCTCAATTGCGCTGCACTGACTGCGGCTTACGGGACGAAGCGCGCAAGTGCACTGACCTTGCATCATCACCCCAGCGCCCGCGGGCCAAAAAAGGCGCAGGCGACATCTCTGCTGACTCAGCTCAGCGGGTTCGAATCGAAGTCGAATCGTGTCAACTCTTGGCGGTAGTACAGTCGAGCAAGGAAGGAATCTCGGAAATTTAATTTCCCGTAACGACCACACGAAATTCGAACGGTGGAATGCTCTTACGGTGTCGGGACCCGATCGAAGGGACATGACATAAGTTACTATTCGTTACTTTCTTATACCAAATCTGGATTTCAGTAGAAATTTCCGGAGAAATTCCTGCAAAAATTCTTGAAGAAATCCTGAAAGAATTCCTGGAGAAATTTCTTATGGAATTTGTGAAGATATTCGCGGAAGAGTTCCAGGACAAATTATTGAGAGAACTCGGGGAGAACTTCCTGGAGGAATTTTTCGAGAAGATCCTGAAAGAATTCCTGGAGAAATTCCTCGAGGAATTCCGGGAAAAATTCCAGGAGGAATTCCTAGAAATTTTCCTGGAGATATTCCCGGAGGAATTTCTGCGGAAATTTTTGGACGAATTCCTGTAGAAATTTCTGAAAAAAATCCTGGCGCACTCCCTGAACAGTACATGAAGAAGTTCCTGAAGAAATTACTGAAGCAATTCTTGAAGAAATTCTTGGAGAAAATCCTGAAGGGATTCCTGGACAAATTCCTAACGGAATTCTAGGAGAAATTTCTGAAGGAACTCCAGAAGAAATTGATAAAGGAATTCCTTAAGAAATTCCTGAAGATATCACTGGAGAAATTCCTGAAGGAATTCCTGAAGAAATTGCTGAAGGAATTTCTGGAGAAATTTCTGAAGGAATTCTTGGAGAAATTCCTGGAGAAACTGTTGAAGGAATTCCTGGAGAAACTCCTGTAGGAATTTCTGGAGAAATTCCTAAAGGAATTCTTGGAGAAATCCCTGAAGGGATTCCTGGAGAAAGTCCTGAAGGATTTCCTGGGGAAATTCCTGAAAGAATTCCTGGAGGAATTCCTAACGGAAATCGTGGAAAAAATCCTGAAGCAATCCCTCGAGACATTCCTGATGGAACTCTTGGAGAGATTCCTGAAGGATTTCTTGGAGAAATTCCAAAAGAAATTTCTGAAGGAATTCCTGGAGAAATCCCTGAAGGAATTCCTGGAGAAAATCCTGAAGGAATTCCTGGAGAAAGTCCTGAAGGATTTCCTCGAGAACTTCCTGAAAGAGTTCCTGGAGAAACTCCTGGAGGAATTCCTGGAGAAGTTACTGAAGAAATCCTGAAGAAATCCTGAAGGAATTCCTGGACAAATTCCTGAAGAAATTCCTGGACAAATTCCTGAAGGAATTCCTGGAGACATTCCTGATGAAGTTCTTGGAGAGATTCCTGGAGGAATTCCTGAAGAAATTCCTGATAAAATTCCTGAAAAAAATCCTGAAGAAATTCCTGCAGATACTCCTGAAGGAATTCCTGGAGGAATTCCTGGAGAAATTCCTGAATTAATTTCTGGAGAAATTCCTGAAGGGATTCCTGGAGAAATTGCTGAAGGAATTCTTGGAGAAATTCCTGAAGGGATGCCTGGAGAAAGTCCTGAAAGATTTCCTGGAGAGATTCCTGAAAGAGTTCCTGGAGCAATTTCTGACGGAATTCCTGGAGAATTTATTGAAGGAATTCCTGGACAATTTGCTGAAGAAATTCCTGGAGAAGTTACTGAAGAAATTCCTCAAGGAATTCCTGAAAAAAATCCTGAAGCAATCCCTCGAGACATTCCTGATGGAACTCTTGGAGAGATTTCTGAAGGATTTCGTGGAGAAATTCCGAAAGAAATTCCTGAAGGAATTCCTGAAGAATATCCTAAAGGAATTCCTGGAGAAAACCCTGAAGCAATTCCTGAAGAAATTCCTGAAGAAATTCCTGAAGGAATTCCTGAAGAATATCCTGAAGGAATTCCTGGATTAAATCCTGAAGGAATTCCTGGACAAATTCCTGAAAGAATTCCTGAAGAAATCCCTGTAGAAATTCCTGGAGAAATTACTGAAGGAATTCTAGGAGAAATTCCTGAAGGGATTCCTGGAGAAAATCCAAAAGGATTTCCTGGACAATTTGCTGAAGAAATTCCGGGAGAAGTTACTGAAGAAATTCCCGAAGACATTCCTGATGGAATTCTTGGAGAGATTCCTGAAGGAATACCTGAAGAAATTCCTGGAGAAATTGCTGACGGAATTCCAGAAGAAATTCCTGAAAGAATTCCTGGAGAAGTTCCTGAAGGAATTCCTGGAGAAATTGCTGAAGCAATTCCTGGAGACATTCCTGATGCAATTCTTGGAGAGATTCCAGAAGGAATTCCTGGAGAAATTCCTGGAGGAATTCCTGGAGAAATTCCTGAAGGAATTCCTGGAGAAATTCCTGAAGGAATTCCTGGAGAAATTCCTGAAGGATTTCTTGGAGAAATTCCTGGAGAAATTCCAGAAGGAATTCCTGGAGAAATTCCTGAAGGAATTCCTGGAGAAATTCCTTAAGGATTTCTTGGAGAAATTCTTGAAGGAATTCCTGGAAGAATTCCTGAAGGAATTCCTGAAGGAATCCCTGGAGAAATTCCTAAAGAAATTCCTGGAGAAATTCCTGAAGGAATTCCTGAAGGAATTCCTGGTGAAACTTCTGACGGTATTCCTGGAGAAATTCCTGAAGGAATTCCTTGAGAAGTTACTAAAGAAATTCCTGAAGGAATTTCTGGAAAAATTCCTGGAACAATTTCTGGAGACATTCCTGATGGGATTCTTGGAGAGATTCTTGAAAGAATTCCTGAAGAAATTCCTGAAGGAATTCCTGGAGAAATTCCTGAAAGAATAACTGGAGAAATTCCTGAAGGAACAACTGGAGAAATTCCTGGAAGAATTCCTGGAGAAATTCCTGAAAGAATTCCTGGAGAAATTCTTGAAGGAATTCCTGGAGAAATTCCTGACGGAATTCCTTGAGAAATTCCTGAAGGAATTCTTGGAGAAATTCCTGAAGGAATTCCTAGAGAAATTCCTGAAGGGATTCCTGAAGAAATCCATGGAGGAATTCCTGGAGAAATTGCTGAAGGAATTCCTGGAAAAATTCCTGGAACAATTTCTGGAGACATTCCTGATGGGATTCTTGGAGAGATTCTTGAAAGAATTCCTGAAGAAATTCCTGAAGGAATTCCTGGAGAAATTCCTGAAAGAATAACTGGAGAAATTCCTGAAGGAACAACTGGAGAAATTCCTGGAAGAATTCCTGGAGAAATTCCTGAAAGAATTCCTGGAGAAATTCTTGAAGGAATTCCTGGAGAAATTCCTGACGGAATTCCTTGAGAAATTCCTGAAGGAATTCTTGGAGAAATTCCTGAAGGAATTCCTAGAGAAATTCCTGAAGGGATTCCTGAAGAAATCCATGGAGGAATTCCTGGAGAAATTGCTGAAGGAATTCCTGGAGAAATTTCTGAAGGGATTCCTGGAAAAAGTCTTGAAGGATTTTTTGGAGAAATTCCTGAAGAAATCTCTGAAGGAATTCGTGAAGAAATTCCCGAAGGAGTTCCTGGAAAAATTCCTGAAGGATTTCCTGGAGAAATTCCTGAAGGAATTCCAGGAGAAATTCCTGAAGGGAATCCAGGAGAAATTCCTGAAGGAACTCCTGGAGAAATTCCTGATGGAATTCCTGGAGAAATTCCTGGAGAAATTCCTGAGAGAATTCCTGGAGAAATTCTTGAAGGAATTTCTGGAGAAATTCCTGGAGAGATTCCTGAAGGAGTTTTCGAAGAAATTGCTGAAGGAATTTCTGGGGAAATTCGTGAGGGGATTCCTGAAGAAATTCCTGAAGGAATCCCGGGAGAAATTCCTCAAGGAATCCTTGGGGAAAAATACCTGAAGGAATTCCTGAGAAATTCCTGAAGGAATTCTTGTAGTAAATACTGCAGGGATTCCTGAAAGTACCGAAGGAATTCTTGGAGGAATTTCTTGGTGACATTTTTTTTAGAGGAATCTACTGAGGTTAGACTGCCTTAGTATACCCGTCTGATCGGGCACCATCCCAAAAGGTGATCCATCTTGAGTGCGAAAATAAAGTCTGCCCCCGCAAAATGCAACCATCGCATCATCATCGGTGCGGTGGCTGGGCCTGGGCCCGTATCGGTTCTCGACGACGGACGACACGACGACGCGACAACGACGGGGCAACTTTGTTGCAACAATCCGGTATATTAGTGTTCGGCAATGGTTTTCTCGTGTTCTGGGCAACGGTATGGAATGGCATTTTTGTGGTAAATTTATTATTGGCGATTTGTAATGAATTCTGTTTCAGTTGCTTGCCGAACACGTTTTTGCGAGCCGAACTATCTCCGGTAATGGAATTCACAGGTTTAAGAAGCAGTAAAGTTCATATGAGAGTCGTGTCAGACGTTAGGCGTGATTATTAAACAAGTATTTTCATTATTTCAGATTATTCAATGGTACAGCAGAGCAGAGCAAGAGCAGAGCAAGAGCAGAGCAAGAGCAGAGCAAGAGCAGAGCAAGAGCAGAGCAAGAGCAGAGCAAGAGCAGAGCAAGAGCAGAGCAAGAGCAGAGCAAGAGCAGAGCAAGAGCAGAGCAAGAGCAGAGCAAGAGCAGAGCAAGAGCAGAGCAAGAGCAGAGCAAGAGCAGAGCAAGAGCAGAGCAAGAGCAGAGCAAGAGCAGAGCAAGAGCAGAGCAAGAGCAGAGCAAGAGCAGAGCAAGAGCAGAGCAAGAGCAGAGCAAGAGCAGAGCAAGAGCAGAGCAAGAGCAGAGCAAGAGCAGAGCAAGAGCAGAGCAAGAGCAGAGCAAGAGCAGAGCAAGAGCAGAGCAAGAGCAGAGCAAGAGCAGAGCAAGAGCAGAGCAAGAGCAGAGCAAGAGCAGAGCAAGAGCAGAGCAAGAGCAGAGCAAGAGCAGAGCAAGAGCAGAGCAAGAGCAGAGCAAGAGCAGAGCAAGAGCAGAGCAAGAGCAGAGCAAGAGCAGAGCAAGAGCAGAGCAAGAGCAGAGCAAGAGCAGAGCAAGAGCAGAGCAAGAGCAGAGCAAGAGCAGAGCAAGAGCAGAGCAAGAGCAGAGCAAGAGCAGAGCAAGAGCAGAGCAAGAGCAGAGCAAGAGCAGAGCAAGAGCAGAGCAAGAGCAGAGCAAGAGCAGAGCAAGAGCAGAGCAAGAGCAGAGCAAGAGCAGAGCAAGAGCAGAGCAAGAGCAGAGCAAGAGCAGAGCAAGAGCAGAGCAAGAGCAGAGCAAGAGCAGAGCAAGAGCAGAGCAAGAGCAGAGCAAGAGCAGAGCAAGAGCAGAGCAAGAGCAGAGCAAGAGCAGAGCAAGAGCAGAGCAAGAGCAGAGCAAGAGCAGAGCAAGAGCAGAGCAAGAGCAGAGCAAGAGCAGAGCAAGAGCAGAGCAAGAGCAGAGCAAGAGCAGAGCAAGAGCAGAGCAAGAGCAGAGCAAGAGCAGAGCAAGAGCAGAGCAAGAGCAGAGCAAGAGCAGAGCAAGAGCAGAGCAAGAGCAGAGCAAGAGCAGAGCAAGAGCAGAGCAAGAGCAGAGCAAGAGCAGAGCAAGAGCAGAGCAAGAGCAGAGCAAGAGCAGAGCAAGAGCAGAGCAAGAGCAGAGCAAGAGCAGAGCAAGAGCAGAGCAAGAGCAGAGCAAGAGCAGAGCAAGAGCAGAGCAAGAGCAGAGCAAGAGCAGAGCAAGAGCAGAGCAAGAGCAGAGCAAGAGCAGAGCAAGAGCAGAGCAAGAGCAGAGCAAGAGCAGAGCAAGAGCAGAGCAAGAGCAGAGCAAGAGCAGAGCAAGAGCAGAGCAAGAGCAGAGCAAGAGCAGAGCAAGAGCAGAGCAAGAGCAGAGCAAGAGCAGAGCAAGAGCAGAGCAAGAGCAGAGCAAGAGCAGAGCAAGAGCAGAGCAAGAGCAGAGCAAGAGCAGAGCAAGAGCAGAGCAAGAGCAAGAGCAGAGCAAGAGCAGAGCAAGAGCAGAGCAAGAGCAGAGCAGAGCAGAAACAGTTTCTGGTGCTTTTGGAGCGTTTATTGGTGATTGAAGGGCATTCGTGAACTTTTAAGAGAGCTTCAAAAGGATTTCTATGCGCCTCACGACGTTTTAGTGGCTTTCAGGAGGTTTTGGAGAGTTTCAGGAGGCTTCAATGCATTCCGGGGTCTTCCGAAAGTTTCAGAGAAGTATCTGGAGGATTCTTCTTCTCCTTGGTGTAGCGTCCCTACTGGGACAACGCCTGCTTCTCAGTTTAGTATTTTATGAGCACTTTCACGGATATTGACTGAGAGCTATCTCTGTCTATGACCATTTTGCATACCTATATCTATACCTTTGTCTTCCTCATGTGTACCTATGAAAACCACTACACCAGCGACTATTTGTAATATTACAATTCCACGTTTTCCCTCCCATTTGAAATCCCACTTGGTACTGCATTGCTATAATCCCCCTGTAAACTGCCCACTCATCCATATAAATTGATCACTTTATTCATTGTCACATTACCGCTAAATTACCCATAATCCGTAGTTTTTTAAGCCGCCAGCAGTGTCGTCGTCGTTCTGCTCTCGATGCATTGGTACATTGCGTCGGAGCTCCTAGCTGCTACCTTCTATCTTGGTGGACAATTTGTGCGTTGCGATATGTGCGCTTTCAAGGAGACAGAGCAGCTAATATGAGCAACTTAGCCAAGATTCGATTTGTTTCTAGACTATGTATACTGTAAGCGCAGTTGCACTGCGATCCATTATATGCAAATCATCGCACATTATGCGCACAGTTTTGTTACCCATTGAAATCTTTTATTAAGCTTCAACAAACGGTAGCGACCTCAGCCTCTTTCCCTTCGGTTGGTTGGTTGGTTTGAGGCTTATGATTCGCTCAAAGCCCAAAAATTCAATGGTTTTACTGTTTTTTTCCTCGTTTCTGAATCTGAATCGCTCCTTTCAAAGTTGCTCCACCGACCGAACGACCACAGACCGTTTGGGCGGCTTTTGTTAATCGGTTCCCTTCTTTTAGCAGCACACTGCACTGGAAGCTGGAGGACGATGCTATTGATCCATTCAAATCTGCATACTGCACTCCCTCGTGCTGCTGCATTCATTGTGCACAGGCTGCCTGCAGATCGAGAAAACAGTAGCCCCGGATCATGGGTGTCCGAAGACAGCTGAAAAGGATTTAAATTATATACATACTGCTTGGGGAGAGCCTTCCTGCCGGCCAGTTTGTCGGAACGATTGTTTGGTGTGGTTCCGGAACAAAGATGCAAATGTTATAATCTTTTGTCCGATGATGAGTTCAATTTTTGTGAGGTTTTTAATCAAATCAATCATCTGTGTTAAATATTAAATGTCTTTGGTTTTTTTTTTACTCTGGTTGCCACTACTATACTTAAATTACGACCTTTTAAAGTTTGAAAATGATTCTTTCTTAGATAGATTGTGGACAGAATTCCCCAACAATTCAAGACAAATTTTTAGAAATCTGAATAACATTCCTTTACAGCGGTGTCATGGTGAATTCAGTGCTGATTACTCAAGGAATCAAATTTTCAGCGTCCCTGTATGTTGACCCGCAAGAAAATGACTTAACCATCGCACCTAACTAAGAATTATCTAAAAAACCCTTCATGGATTGTTATTTCAAGAATTGTTTCTGTTGTTATCGCCTAAAGGACAATCAAAAGCAAGCCAGAATTATTTTTAAAAATATTCAGGAATTTCTCCAGGATTACCTCTGAAAACATCTCTAGAAATTCCTTTGAAGATTTTGTTCATCAAAAATTTTCTGGGATGTGTACAGACAGAATATTGTCACAGGATTTTAAAGAATGCTTTTAACAAACAAAAAATCATCTAAAGATTCATTTTCGTATCTTTTCAGAATACATCCCTGTCCAAGGGTTTCGTTGAAAATTTCTCCAGAGAATGAACAATTCCCCCAGGAATTTTCGCTGAGGCTTGTACAGGAGTTACTCAAGGAATTTCTCAAAATATACAGATTTTTTCCCCCAAATTCCTGCTGCAATTCCTTAAGGGATTCTAAAGGAAATTCCTCCAAAGATTGACACATGAATTCATGCTTTTATTCCTTCATGTATTGATCCAAACATTGCTGAAGGAAATCCTCCAGAAATATTGTCAGATTTTTTTCCAGAAGTTTTTCTTTGGGATTTCTCCGAAAACTCTTTTAGGAATTTCCTCCACGATTTCTTTAAAAGATGCAATTAATGGTTTTCACAAAGATTCGGAGATTCTTACAGAAATACCTCATAGATTTTTTCTTAAAAAATCCTTTTTTTCAGAAACTTTTCAGAAATTACCCTTTAGGTATTTTTTATCCTATTTATTCAGAGATTTTATCAGACATTTATATGGAAAATTCTAAAAAAAAATCTTCTAGAAGCTCCTTTAGGGGTTTCTGCAATAGTTCCTTCAGGAAATTTTGTACAGGAAATCCTCACAAAAATCCAAGCATTTATTCTTAGAGTTTCCAAAGACATCTTGAAGAGTTTTTATGGGATTTCTCGAAATATTCCTGGAAGATAGAGGTTCCTCTAATAATTCTTCAGTAATGTCTAGAAGAACCTCTGAAAAATCGCAGGAGGAATAACTCAATAAATTCTACAGGTATCTCTGAAGATATCCAAGGAGATACTTCTAATGTAATCAAAAGAGCGATTTATAATAAAATCTTATAGACATTTTTGCAGGAATCGTTGTAGGAATTTTCCAAAGAAATCTTGGTGAAACTCGGGGAAGATTTTTCGAACCATTTCCATTTGTAAAGAAATTTTTTAAAAAACTTCTATAAAACTCCATGAAAGAATTTTTGAGAAATCTCCAGAAGAAATCTGACAACATAACAAGTTAATAAAGCTCTGCTGAAGATTGATACTACATACTTACCAATACTATATTATATGATAAATATGAGTTTTGTGACATTTTTTGATTTATCAAAAATTAACAAATTGCTCTAGAAGCCTGATTTTTTTAAAAGGAACTGCTGGCAACTACAAGGATGACACCATAAAATTTTTGATTCAATATTCCAAATATTTCATGAGATATTTCAGATAATGTTTTGACCCGATCTCGCCTTTCTGACCCATTGTCACCATAGAAAGACAAATTGTATAAAAGAATTTAAATAAGGTTCTGAATGGCTAGAATCAGCTGCACTTTTTTAAACTGTTACAAGTTTTATTTGCGTGTTATATGTTGTATATTAATTTGCAAATATTTTCCTAATTTAAATCAACAATAATAGTTGTTTGTTTATTACCGAGGATTTTAACCATTAATGGGTAATTCATCCCTTTAAATTTATAGTGTTCTCAAGTGTAGAATTAGCTTGAGTTAAAATACACAGAAATAAAAACAAAAAAAAAATTATAGTGTTCTGGCGTTATAGAGCATCATGAGGTCTCATTCATCACATTTTGATGACCAACTTTCATGTCATTTTGGCCAATGATTACCTATGAAACATGTAATTCCTTACCTAACAGGGTCATTAGAATATAAACATCTGTGGAGTGGACCTGGTGTGATGGTTAGAATACTTGACTATCACGCCGAGGACCAGGGATCGAATCCCACTCCCGACAAACTTGCAAAATGTGAGTTCTTCCTTCGGAAGGGAAGTCAATCGTGGGTCCCGAGATGAACTAGCCCAAGGCTAAAAATCCCGTTAATACAGATAAAAAAAATATAAACATCACATACAAAAACCAGAATTATTGAAACATCGTCATGCTGGGTTTAGCAATTCTTATTCATTAGGGTACCAGAGCAAAACTTATGTGGTGTTTTGTAGGGTAGAAGCATCAGTTTTGACCAAGGAGGTGTTTTGGCCATAGTGCGTTATTCGGCCTGTTATGATCCAAATCAGAAAAGAAAAATTTTTTTTTCACGAGTAGCTCCTAATATAATATGATGATTACATCTGTGAAAACCATAGATTTTGAATAAAAAAGTCTATGGTAATCTATGATAGAAAAAAATATTTTTTTTCTTTAAAAAACAGCTCTCATATCAGCCATCCCATAGAAAAAAACGCATCTCCGATTGTCGTTACACTTGGTGGGCTTGTAGTTCTTCGGAAATAATTAGACCCCTTTTTTTTATTTCTTCATTAGGGTGACCAATTTTCATATAGGGCGGCCCAAAAAATTAAGGTTTTCCATAACTAAAAATTTTCAAAAAATCGTAACTTTTGAACCAGTTGACCGATTTTAAACTTTTTTTTATGTTTGAAAGCTATTGAATTGTAGTTTTCAGGAAAAATACGTTACAGGGGCTAAAATGTAAAGAGTACTATAAAATATGCAAATATATTAGTTTTTTTCCCGAGACCATAAGAGGTACCCTGGTTTTATATTTTTATCAGAAAATTCAGGAAGTTTGGCGTAACATATCAGAAAATCATAGATGTATGTTTTTTAGTTTTTGAGATATGATTTTTTTTTAAATAAAAGGTCAAATTTTCCCATACAAGACACTTTTTAAATTTGATTATATTTTGATTCCCTTTAAAATTATAGATACCGAAACCACCAGCAATCACTTTAAAAAGCAACACTATGCATAGTTTTATGAGAATTTGCAATTTCAAGCAATTTTAGAGTAGCTAGTACTAAAATATATGACTCTCTATATTCAAAAAATCATATCTCAAAAACAAAACAACATACATTTCTGATTTTTTCATATGTTACGCCAAATTTCCTGAATTTTCTGATAAAAATATAAAACCAGGGTACCTCTTTGGTCCCGAGACCATGAAAACGTGAAAAAACTAATATATTTGCATATTTTATAGTACTCTTTACATTTTAGCCCCTTTAACGTATTTTTCCTGAAAACTACAATTCAATAGCTTTCAAACAAAAAAAGAAGTTTAAAATCGGTCAAATGGTTCAAAAGTAACGATTTTTTGAAAATTTTTAGTTTTGAAAAACCTTGATTTTTTGGACCACCCTATATGAAAATTGGTCACCCTAATGACGAAATAAAAAAAATACGGGTCTAATTATTTCCGAAGAACTACAAGCCCACCAAGTGTAACGACAATCGGAGATGCACTATATCGTTTTTTTATGGAATGGCTGATATGTCTATGTTGGCCAGGGTGCGTGATTGGCCGAAACAGAAATCAAAGTTTAGAATATGGCCAAAACCACTTTTAATGCAAAAAATGCAAGTATTTGCTTGATTTCGGCTTTTTTTCTTCGAAATGTAGATTGAAACCTTTCACTTGATACATTGGTAGTTTTCAAAGGATTATCGGCTATTATTATAAAAATTATTTTTCTTAGACTGACCATAACCGGTGTCCGCACCCTATATGTCCTAATGGGATGACCTTTTTATCATGCATTCGTAGTATTCTACTAAAAAAATGTTGTTTTATTGTGCATTTGTAGTGCTTCCGTAATACAACTACATGCTCGATTTACTTACTTTGCTTCGTTACGCGCATTGGTCGATTCCAAATATCATATATTATTCGATGTAAGAAGAATCTGCCGTGATTTTCAAGCGATTGATTATACATGAAGCTTGGAGTGTCTTACCTGGAACGAGAGAGAGAGAAAAAGAAACGATATAATAAATGAATCTAGATTGGTCATGATATAATGTCAATTCTGCATAAGCTATGAGTTTGATTTCATAATATCGCGTGATTGTCGCAGATAGCAGAGCTAGCAGCAGCAGCAGCAGTGCGCCAGATCACGCAGTGATTTCTGGTAGCAACGTAACACACGCAATCGCATGTCGAAATCTTGTTCGGATTGAGACAGATAAATTGAAATCGGTGTCACAACGCTGTCCGGTCTGTACTCGCGAGTCAATGAATCATCATACGAACTGGTGTTGAGGAATAAGTTTTAGTAAACCTTATTGATAATTTTTGACCATAAATCTGACGATTTTTGCCTCAAGTTTCTCATTGGGGAAGCCAAACACTGCTATTGCGGAAAATAAAATACACCTGCATTCAAAGAATTGATTCCTTTTGTAATGCCGATATGAAACATTTCTGCCGCTGCTGGTAGAATAACATACAATGCGCATATAAAAGCGCATCAGCTCTCTCTTCCTCATGTGATCGGCCTCATCTTTTTTTTTCCGTGTGATGAGAGCCGCACGCCGTTGCGTTGATTGATGGAGGCATAAATGTTGGAGGTATCCAACAGGATGGAGTTGCACGCACTTGGAGCCAGAGACGTGTGACAACGACCAAGAATATGATGTCGACGATGGATGAGCTGGGAAGAAGTGTTTTGCGACAATTGATTGCAGAACTAATTCATTTTACAAACTGAAATTTGTTCCATAACAATCTCTATCGTATAGCTTCTATTTTCAATCCCATATCTCCTGGTGTTAATCTTTCAGTTTTATTCACCTACTGATACTGACTCACATGTAAAACACCCGTGTGATTGCTCTCAGATTCATAACGTGCTGGTCAACGAGCGTATCCGCCGAAGGGGTTGCTACACAATACCATCAGAAGCTAGACGATAGTTATCTATGAAACAGGGGCAACAACAGTGCAAGTGCAACAGTGCAACGAGTGACAAATGAAAAGAATGACGCCTGAAGCTGAATGCTAGTAGTCGGTACCTGGCGCAACAGAGAGCGGGACAGGGTGGCAAGACCAGAAAAGAAGTGAATTCACCGCAGCAAGAAACGGCTACACGAAGAGTGTGACTGATGAAGCGCAAGAAAGCAAGGATAAGAACGATATGCGGAGGTTTTATGCAACTATCAATGGCGCGCGGCGCGGCACAAGACTGCGCCAGTGCCTGCCATGTGCAATGACCGGGAAAGTGATTTTTTGACAGACAAAACAATGGTGGCAGCCAATCGTTGGTGCTATCTTACCTCAAACAGTAGCTGTTTTATGTGATTTCACTCAACACAAAACTATTACAAGCAGATTTCTCAAAAAATAATAAAGCAGAACATGGCGAAACGCACTTGTTCAAGTCCAAAAGAAGGAAAATCGTAAAAGTTGTTTTGCAAATTTTGCAAAGATGATACACCGAAATTTCCTACCTTTATGGAAATAAATGAACTATGAACACTAGAATAACATTGAAGTCATGAGAAATTGATCATGTTTATTGTTTACCTTTACACCTGCTATGTATGATGACAAATTCCCAAAAAAAAACAGAGATAGCTGAATAACAGTTTCTTCAGCTGAATTTTGCTTAAGAGTTGTTTGTTCAACTGTTACCTTACTTATGCAAAGGCTCCGAAGCAAACATTACTGCAGCTGATTAAGGTTGATAACTAGGTCATCCAAAAATTACCGTTTCTTATTTCGTCGGAAAATGTTTGCCGAATAGGTGGATGCTCGAGCGGAGCATAATATTATTGAAAAAAAGTATAGGGAATCATATGGTACAGATCGAAAAGGGAATGAAAATGCTTTATACATATTTAAATTGCATTTTGAAAACAATGTTTGAATATTGCAACTGAAGCTGTTTTTCAATCATATTTTATATCAAGGATAAAATCAACGCCCGCCAACAGCTGTAAAATTAGGTACAACCCCTCCTTTGTGAATTTTACGTGCACGGGCCTGCTTCTGGGCCATCCGCTACGACTCGGTCCAGTGAATCCCCAGGGAGCATGGAGAAATACCTGCAGGGATTGACCACTTCTTCAACTGTCTAGTCTAGTCTAGTCTACACTTACACATCCATCTCTTGGAAGAATCATGGAATATGATAAACTCGACTACATATTTCTACTATTTTTCTTGTCACTATCAATACCTACATAATTTCAGTGCATTGAAGATGCATTACAAATAGGGTATCGCGCCACTTGGGCGGTGGCTTCTATATTCGTCTGTTTTCCACTATAACTCAGTCAATTTTGAACCAATTGACTTGAAATATTGTACACGGGTAGATACTATACCTATCTCATCACATTCCAAAAGTTGTGTCAATTGGTTCAAATTTGACTGAGTTATAGTGGAAAACAGACGAATATAGAAGCCAAAGCCCAAGTGGCGCGATTCCCTATTGGAACGACAAGGCCTACTGTGCCGCATCACTAAACACATTTTGAAAAATTCAAGGAACGGAGACATCTCGTCAGCTACTCTGTATAGTATGTGGTATCCCGACTAGAAGTTTCTAACAAAAATGTAACATTTTTCTAACTAAACCTGATATTTATAACTTATTGTGTTATACTTCTGTTAGAAACATTAGGTGTACATAAATATTATAACACAATTATATCACATTATGTTAAAAAATCTGATTATAACTCATTGTAATATACTAAGTTTCGATTCTTTGGTATTGAAATAGCATTGTAACACAGTTGTATCAAATTATGATAGAAACTAGTTATTTTTAAGCTAAGATTTATATCACGTTTTGTTATAATTTTGATCTGTTCATAACGCAATAAGTTACTTTCTTGATTACACCAGAGTACTTTTTTGTTACAATTTTAGTTATTTTAACATCATCCTGCACCTAGTTTATAACATAATAAGTTATTGAAAACTTGTATAACATCATAACACAATATGTTACAAACTTGATATAATTTTCTAGTCGGGATAAGTGCGAAGTCAATATGGGACTTGGGAGTGACGTTGCTAAGAAAATAAATGACACTCCGTTAGAGCATTTCTTCCTGAGATGGGGCTTTGAAATTTAACCCTTTTGCCTTTTGTCCTGTCTCGAAAGCCTAGACATAAGCTATCATTACTCGCTCTCTGAAACGAGGTAAACTATGATGATCCCCTTCCCGATTGTGCATTGTGGTACAGAATGAAATAACCCCAAAATATAAGAAACATAAAAGTAAAACAAGCAATCGCTACAGAAAACATGTAAAAAAGTTCATTGCGTGGTCGATCATCATCGGCAGTAACACGCTACATCTGTGTTCAGCCACTCCAGCGAGGTGTTATTCTTTTTAGTAGTACTATTTTATTTTTATGTCCCTATCATTCTATGTTTTTACTTGGGTGTTTTTCGGCCTTGCAGTCTCCGGTGCAGTCAAAACGACATATATTTTCGATGCACGACGTTTCAATGGACTATGCCATCTTTCTCAAGGGTTAGAAATATCGTTCTTCGTCTCTAATTTCGATATTTCGGGCGCAATTCTTAAGAATAGGCTCATTATGAGAGCAGGATTCTTGTTTTTAACTGAATTTGGACTCGGTCATTTCGCTACCATTTCGGCTGGTGTTCAGAACTTCGCGAGTCTAAATCAAACCTTAAGTATTTTACAAAGTTTCATTTTGAAACTTTCAGGTTAATGTTTGTCGCTAGAATCGTTATAGTTTAAAAGTAATGTGTAAGGTTGAGTGAATTTGTACAAAATCGTGCTGACAAATTGTTTGTTCATATGTTTCGTTTAGGTGTAATTCTGAATTTGATTTTACGTTGTAAAGCGCAGTTTCGAGTTCGAAAGGAATCGCTCAAGAAACTTCTTGAGTGATTCCTGGCAGAAACTTTCTTCGGTGACTGCCATTTGAACTGTCATTTCTTCGCTACTGCGTACTGCGATCGAAGAAAAACCGGTTTCTTGAGCGATTCAGGCAAGGAATTTCCCATGCATCAAGATAGGCTGAGAAATTCCTTCTGATCTGCAAACAGCGCTTAAATAGTACTCAAAAAGGTTATTTCTCAATAATAATACTCGATTATTCAAAGTTTAATTAGATGATCAATTTCGCTTTGGACGCTTTTTGGGTACGGGCTGGAATTTCGTCGTGCGTTGACCGAAGTCGACTTAACAGTATCCCGGCGGTATTTTGGACCGCTATTTCGTCCGAGGACGATGTTCAAGAGTCCGTGCAATCAGCAAGGACCGCCCTAAGGGCAGTCAAACGGGAGTGAGTGAGGTCGCCCAGGTAAAGTGGAGTGAAACGGCCTCGGGGGTCGCCAATAGCCCACCGGAGGAGGATCCAACACGCTACAACCCGGATCCACAACGAGAACGCGGTCCACGCGCGTCGCCAATTATCGTGCGAACCCGGAACCCGGAACCCAAACTGATAGTTGGTAGTCCTCTTAACCCCGCTCGGCCTAGTAGGAATCTTAGTACGCGATGCCGGGTCGTTAGGAAGAGGGGGCTTCCTTCTTGGAGGAAAGGTCGATTCCGGACGTTCTCGTCGTCAAAATCGGAGGCCATCCGTCCAGCCGCCGCTCACCCCGCATCTCTAACTTCGGCCATACCCGCACGGACTCCATCGCTGCGTGCCAACACTGCAGCGATGGCGGGTCGCTCCTTCCGCCGCCATCGTCAAGCCGTGACGACCACAGCATCGAGTCGAAGAGGATAAGTAAAACCTGCGCAGGTATGAGTTACCCAAGTAACACACTTGTCACCGAAGAGTCACGGCGGCGCAGGTTTATGTTGCGCAAAAGCCACTGTGACTTACTTCTAGCAAGTAAGTGTTTATTTGTTAGAAGTAAGTCACAGTGACTTCTGCGCAACAAAAACCTGCGCCGCCGTGACTCTTCGGTGACAAGTGTGTTACTTGGGTAGTTATGATTGTAGGACAAAAGGTCGAAGGTCAAAAGGTCGACGGTCAAAAGGTCGAAGGGTCAAAGGGTCGAAAGATCGAAATAAAAAAAATACCTAGAACAAAAGGTCGAAAGGTCGAATGGTCAAGAGGTCGAAACAAGGTTAAATTCATCCATACATTGTTTTTCGCTAGCATGCTTCTGAACTGAGATAATAGCAAATGAATGTAAATCTTTGCAAATGAATGGTGTCAACCTTGGTCGAAAGGTCGAAATTAAAAAAAAATAAACTAGGACAAAAGGTCGAATTGAAAAATGGATGAAGGGGAACAATGACGATGATACAGAAGATCAAAATAACCATAAATCTTTTCTTTCCTCTTCCTTCTTACTTTACATTCTCACTGAAGCTAGGCCAGCATCTTTTCAACTTAGTGTTCTTTTAGCACTTTCGCAGTTACTAATTGAAGGGCTTTCTTTGCCTGTCATTTTTATTACATGACAAGCATACAATATTCATAAGAAGTCGACAATATTTCCTGACCGGAACAGAAATCCAACCTTTAATTACAGTGGGTTTTTATAATAGTTGGCGTTTTCCTAGTACTAGTCTGTTGTAGAATGCATGATTCATTTGAACAATTATCGGCGTTACTACTATTAATTTCTTTTATAGAATTTAGCCTTTTTTCAAAGATAAGCTTTTCTTTCTAGTAATGCTTTTTGCCAGTTGTTGACATTATTACTATAGTTTTTTTTTTTAGAATTTTGCCTTCTTTTAAACATAGGCTGTCCTTTCTAGTAGTGCTTTATGATAATTTTTGGCGTACTTACTAATAATTAAATTGTGTATATTATTTTTCCTTCTTTTAAAAATAGGTCGTTCTTTCTAGTTATGCTATCACAGCGATTATTTTAAATTTGATTTTAAATATGTCCAAAGAGATCTCCTACAAAGATCTACTTAAATATCAAAAGATATGAAGATCAACGTTACGTTTTATTTTTTTAATATCCTCTAGTTCAATGTATTTTTAAGACATTGCATTTTTGATACTTTATACGTTATTTTTCTATTGGTTTTGACCATTTCTTTTTATTCCATCCAAAAACTCATATTAATTATGAGTGACGCAATGCGAAAAATATTTATGGCGTAAATCATCGCGCTGCAGGTACTTGAATAAATTTGAAATCCGCTTTTCGTACCTAACGAATCCTGGCCTTTCCGTTTTATTACTAACTACAGCCTTCGAGCTTTTGACCTTCCAACCTTCTTCCTCTCGACATTTGGCCTTGTTATTTTTTTTATTTTGATCTTTCGACCTTTCGACTTTCGACCTTATGACCTTTGACCTTTTGACCTTCAACCTTTTGTCATAGATCCGTTAGTTATAGACATCGCCATGATCTAGTGAATCTCCCGTATCGAAACTCAATCCAAATCGTCCAACCCGAAAGTGTAATTGTTGCCACACTCTCTGGGCGCAACGAAGAAGTGGAGATGACGCCCAATACTGTCGATCAGCGTGACATGTGTCATCGACAGACAGATCGTCCGGGGACGAGAAAAATACAATAAAGCGAAGAAATTTGTTAGCTAAAGTGTGACATTGAAATATCCACGATAAATATTGAATTTGAAATAATACTAGTTGAATTGTAAACCTAGACTCAAATTCTACAAATAGTTGTTGAAGTTGTTGAAAACAATTTAGTGCCTACGAGCACGGAGTCCCTAACCTGTATTTTTGCTGGAATCTGATACTGAAAAAGTGAGTCTTAAATCTAAATTTGTTAATCTATCCGAACTAATGAGAATTCTAATAAATTGTAGCTTTGAAGCTGCCGAACAGGAGCTGTCAAGACAGTGTTATTTGATTCCGCAACAGTAATAAATCCGAGAATGTTCTTGTTATCTAAAAATCGAGTTCCGTTACGTTCTGTTCGTTTGAAACTAGCGCATTACATCATAGGCGGTTATGTTGTCCTGTATTTCCATTGCTCACGCACGTGAATGGGTATCGTATCGAGACAATGAAGAATTACATAGCTGCCTATGATGTAGCGCGGAAGCTACGACCTTCAAACACGTGCTGTATATAACAACAACCGAGAGTAAACGGGGGAAGATGTCCTCATCCTGATTTCGTTGGCCGAAACCTCATCTAAATTAAGTTTTATCATGAAAAGGTCTTCTACAAAGTTGTTCTTTGGCGTATCAACTACCATTCTTTCAATTCTGAGCCAAATCGAACTCGCCAAACCGGCGTGCTGAATGAGGGACTAGAGATCATCCAATTTCCCATATGTTTGGACTAAACATCCCATACAAACCTTCAACTCGCTTGCGCCAGCTCAATTTTCAACCGATTGAGCTGAATATTTCACATATTGCTCTTCTCATCGAAAGGCGTGATTCTAGAGGGTGCCCGTGGAAGTTTTCGACATTTTTGTATTTGGGCCAGTCTAGTGCTCAGGACTGATCTTCTGTAATATTTTCTACTGTATTCCACTTCGTCAATCTTTATTTTCCCCTTAATTATCATTTTGAAAAAGGTTCCTAACTTTTCTGTGAATTCGCATATTTTATTAGCGCATTGAACAAGCCATATCGAATAACATAATTTCATCGTTTCGACAACTATACAAGTCCGGAACCAGATTCTGAACGTAGCAGCAACAATGTTGCTCAAGTGCCTATGAACGTGAAAAACTGTCGCACCTCCATAACCTACAACGTTTAAATACAATGTTGAACGCGAAGTTGAAGCTAGATCGAAATCAGCATCTTGCAAGGTGAGAATGAACGAACCAGGCTGCTTACAATCGACAGCCAGACCTCGGCAAATAGGGCCAATCGATTTGAGCCAGTAGTGGTGCCGAGGTCAATCGAATTAAGTTACACCAGGCAGCCAGTCAGCCAGCCAGAGCGTGTGGACGACATGTCTTCCGCAGTATTGTTGCCGGGCCTGGATGGGGAAGAACGGATTCCGTGGCATTAGGTTTCGATTGCTTCCGGGATGTTGCTGGAATTGTTCTGTTCTAGATGGAAGGTGCATCCATAGAGAGGATGGAAATTGTTGAGCTTAATTGCTGCTGCTGCTAGTCCGGTTGGGGCATAAATCTTCGGGTGGTAAACGGTGCTCTCTAATAAGCTGTGACTTATTTATGGTCTTTGGTAACGGAGAACTTCTGACATATGTGGAAGAATGCATTGAGCATTAACATCTTAAAAACCACTTTTCACAGCAATTTCAGTTTGAGACGATTAGACGGAAGAGAAAATTTGTAGATGATCCAGTTGTGAGCCATTTCTTGGAAGTCAGTCGATCCTTACCAGCATCCACTACATTCCGAGTCATATTTTCAAAAAATCTGTTAGTTATAGCCTCAAACAGATGTTTCAGATCCGTTTTCCAGGAATCATCCCTCCTATTGACCGTCGTCGTCCAGCTGTCTACGGGTCAAGAACCTACGATCGTCGGATGACGACGACGATTCGATCCATCCCGGGTTGGAACCCAAATTCTTTCTAATTAACATCCACCACGGTTTGCGGCAGGCGGCAGGGTCGATCGGGACCCCGATCAGCGCGAATTTATTGAACTGCCTTTTGTAAATACATAAATATCGTGCAAACTGCGGCGGGATGATCACCCGACGCGACGGAGGGACCCGGAGTTCCTACGAATTCCGATAGATATCCACATCCACCACCGTTTGTTCGATGGTTGATTGTGCCGATTGCCGCTGATCGTCGGGGGTTGCTGCCGCCGCTTCACAGAGATGATAAAGCGATTAAGCGATGTTTATGGAAAGCGGGAATTAATTTATCAGCGGGAAAGGGGACGACTGTTGCGGCATACTTTTTTACCGATAGGGGAAAGATTACTGAAATATTACACATTTATTTTAATCTATTAGCTTGTTGGATTAGATGCTCGAACAAGGTCTAATCGGATGGCGAGCTTGTAAAGAGCTTATTTGTGATGGGGATTAGATGAACCGTTGACGTAGGACTACATCAGTAAAATCTACATTTAACTAGTTCTATCAGTTGATATCGCATTCTCGTGCTGTGCTGACTACAAAATCTCTGCTGTAGACCAGGGATGCCATAAAAGCATATTATTAACTGGGTATTCTAGATACTACACTTTCATTCCATTTATTTAGTTAACATCAAATTCATGATAATACTGAATCAACAATTTGCCGCCATATTACTCGATTTGCAGCTGCAGCTCTCCAACGTCGGTCACGCCCAAAACTCGCCAGATCACGCTCCACCTGATCCGCCCATCGTGCTCTCTGCGCTCCACTTCTTCTTGTACCAACCGGATGGTTGTCCGGCATTCTTGCAACATGCCGTGCCCACCGTATCCCTCCGGCTTTGGCCACTTTCTGGATGCTGGGTTCTCCGTAAAGTGCAGCGAGCTCGTGGTTCATCCTTCTCCGCCACACACCGTTCTCCTGCATGCCGCCGAAGATCGTCCTTAGCACCCGTCGCTCGAAAACTCCGAGTGCTTGCAGGTCCATGTCTCGTGTCCGTAGAGAACCACCGGTCTTATTAACGTTTTGTACATGGTACATTTGGTGCGGGGGTGAATCTTTTTTGACCGCAGTTTATTCTGGAGCCCATAGAAGGCACGACTTCCACTGATAATGCGCCTTCGTATTTCACGGCTCACGTTATTGTCAGCCGTTAGCAAGGAACCGAGGTAGACGAATTCTTCTAGCACCTCGAAAGTATCCCCGTCTATCGTAACATTGCTGCCAAGGCTTGTCCTGTCTCGCTCAGTCCCACCTACCAGCATGGGTTACGTACAAAAGGCTGAATCACATAAGGCTGAATGATCAAAAGGCTGAAACACATAAGGCTGAATGATCAAAAAGCTGAAAGCATCAAAAGGCTGAAATATATCAAAAGGCTGAAAGATATCAACATGTTGAAAAGTTTTGAAAGTTGTAGAGAATCGAATGAAATGACATTTTGGACATTTATGGCTAATCTATTGGTCTTTGATAAACATTTGACTCGACTTGAAAATGGTCATAGGAAACAAAAGAATCTTTGCTCGAAAGTACATTTGGTCAAACGGTCATTTGGTCAAAACACATTTTACGGAAGAGTAAGTATATGACATACAATCGATTTGACTATTCATCGAATGGACATCTGGTTACGTGAGCTAACTCTAACTGATGAAAAGAACATAATGTTATGGATTTCGGTATCATAATGTCTATGTTATTTTACTTTCTTCAGTATCATATCGGCCAATACCCCGCTAATACTAAACTATTTTAGCTCAAATTGACAAAGGATTTCGCCAACAATTTATTTCCACTCGTTTGAAGTATTATGTGTGTCAACTCGGAAACTAGGTTGAATGAGTCTTAGATGTAAACAATTGTTCGGGTAATTCGGGTAATAAGCGGTAGTTGAGGCAAAAACTATTGTACTGTTGCTCAAAAATGTTTGAACTTTGTTCAGTTCTAAATTTATAACGCGTGCGAGCTCTAAATTGAACACTAGCGAAATCCGCGAAACTGAAATGGCCATACCTCCCTCCTGTTTCCACAGATTTCAAACATTTTGAGCTCATTAGATTCAGAAATTCTTCTGCTATTGGAACCATAGGTATCTGAGCGTACCAGTCCGGTCAACATGGGTTTTGGAAAATCCGGATTTCCAATCATATGATTTAATACAATACAGTAACGGAGTTATTGGCATGAATTATCGAAAATCATAAAATTGCCTAAACCAATAGAGTCTGATCGTCGGTCCATCAGTTGGCCATTTTTGATTAAGTTTCTCAAGGAACTCCGGGTGACTAAACAGGTTTATTAGCATCACATATCGACAGAAACTATTTCCCCCAATGTTGTGCGCATAAGAATTCAGAACCGAATTGCAGCACTGTAGTGTGAACGCGTCACGGTGTCAAAATTTCGATTATTATCGAACTTTCATGTACCTCGGATTTTTCTTCATAGAATGTTAGTATTTCGGCTATAATATATAAATGCAAAATTTGAAAATATTCTATCGGGGAAAATTTGAGTTAGATGAATTTTTGGTTATTTTCCATACTAAAAATTAATAATTACTATTTTAGCACAAAAAACGTCCCATACAAAATGTATGGAAAAATTTTCGCCGATGAAATATTTTCCAGTTTTCCGATTATGAATATATAGCCAAAATACTATTCATTTTCGAAGAAAAATCCGAGGTACATGAAAGTTCGATAATAATCGAAATTTTGACACCGTGCGCGTTCAATTTGCATTGAAGTTCATACTCGGCACACTGCGATCAAATATATTTGAACATGCAAATTGAGCGCGTCATGAACTGGAAAGGACTGAACCCGTAGCATGCTGACTAGCATGTTACCCTGGTATCTGTGATACTTAAATGGTCATATTTGCGCCATTTCACCCTTCAATTTTGGCAATCTTTTGGGCTAATTCAATCTCCTTTTATTGAAGAGTGAACCAGTCCGACCATCGCATCGTGTGTTTCGAAAAATCTAAATTCCTGGAGCTGTATTTCAATATCCGAGACCACAATGTCGTACCAACGTCCAAACATGTAGATGCGGCACAAGGCTCTAGTCCTAGGAAAGAAGACACATAGGATTTAATGATGAAGATAAGCGCATGTGAACTCAGAGTCGAATGGGAACCGAGCGGGCGCTCTTAAGCAGCAAAAGCTCTGACAGGCAAGTTCAATGCTTTGTCGACCAAAACATTTAAAGTGTACAGTTCATTTTTGGCTCACGTTCTGTTCGAATACAATACTGCTTGAAAGAAAAGCCTATTTTATAAGAAGGAGAAACATCTGGTAAAAAGTAAGCAGCTTCAACACCTGAACTTAAATTATGGTTCTTCCAACATTTTAAAAGAAGGAAAACCTTTGATAAAAAAGATGCAGCTATAACATTCAAACACAGTAAGAACAGCCTATGTTCAAAAGAAGGGGAAATCTCCGATGAATCGTTTTTAAGGAATATGCGCACGCAGAAGCTCGCTGCATTTTACACATTGGTAAGAATGCCAACACTGAATATATGCAAATACCTCAAAAGAACAGCCTATTTTTAAAAGAAGGAAACATCACTCACGGGTGAGTTATTAGTATGCAGATATTATCATCAAACCTTTCCGCTTGGTCGTTATACTGTACTATTTGCGGCCACAATACTTACTCTTCCATTAGAGATTTTTCCCGCTTTTTTAGAAAGGCTGTTCTTTCGAGGTAAATGCATAGATCATAATTTAACCATTCTACTAGGCTGCCTAGTAAACCTCCTTTGCATTAAAATCATTATAACCCATTCGCCTTAGTGGCATTTGAGGCCTGATATCCTTCGCCATAATGACACAGCACCAACGGGAACGACATTTCGGCAAATGCCACTCCGGGGAATAGCATTCCGGAAAATATAATACCTTGTGTAATACCATCTTTTAAATCATTAAACCCTCAGCTCATATTCTATAGAGTTCATTATTATGCATATTTCAAGTTTTGGAATTTGCCATGTTTTCAGCCTTTTGTTATTTCAGCCTTTTGTAATTTCAGCCTTTTGTTACATATCCATAGTTTCAGCCTTTTGTATTCAGCCTTATGTGCATTCAGCCTTTTGAAATTCAGCCTTATGTTACCATCCCACCAGCATGTACTTTGTCTTAGCCGCATTTACCACCACTCACCAGTCCGACCTTTGCTGCTTCACGTTTCAGGCGGGTGTACTGTTCTGCCTCCGTTCCAAATGTTCTAGCAATAATATCCATGTCATTCGCAAAACAGACAAATTGGCTGGATTTCGTGAAGATCGTACCCCGGCTGTTGAGCCCGGCTCGTCGCATAGCATCTTCCAGGGCGATGTTGAATAGCAGGCAGGAAAGTCAATCACCTTGTCGTAGTCCCCATCGAGATTCGAATGAACTGGATAGTACACCCGAAATCCTTACGCTGTTCTGCACACCGTCCATCGTTGCTCTTATCAGTCTAGTCACACACGAAATGTAAAACAAAACTTCACCGTACTTCAAGAAAACTGCATTGTGTCAACAACCATCACGACAGCCGGCATGCACATCGTTCGTTTTTGTTTGGTGTGTAACTTTCACCTCTCTGGACAAACCTTGAATAAGGACTGGAATAGATATAAATGTTTTACTGTGGTTCATTCTCAATGTTTGTTCAAAACAGCGAAAAACCGTTAATGAATAAATTCCATTACGTAACATGTAAGTTGTTGTAATTATCTCATGTTTCTATGGGAAGAAAATCGAATTCAACTTGTATGATTTCAATGTGAAATAAATATTACTACCAGTTACGCTCTTTCCTCAGTTTCGTCCGTTGAAAGCGTTGTTTTGATTTTGGGCTCGCTTTGACAGCTCATGACAGCGAAATCTCGGCTTGCCGTGACACACACATTTTTTGTGTCGGTTTCTCCCTCCCAGATTATTATTATTATTATCTTTATTAGGAAGATTTTCAGCCCGAGGTTGGTTCATCTCTATATCATACCGTTTTTAAATAGAATTTGTTTTAGATTTTATAGAGGCATTTTTAAAATTTCTCCCGTGTTATAGGGAAAGGGATTTTTCCAAACATTTATTTTTCCAGGAGTTTATTCTAGATTTCTCTAAAAATTCCACCTAGAATTGCTCCAGGAAATCTACACGGGATTTCTTTTGCGATTTCTCGATGATTTCCTTTCAAGATTCCTCCAGGCTCCAGGAGCTTTTGAGATTCGTCTAGCTCTTTTTTATGTTTTCAGAAGATTTTTTTCTGGGATTCCCATAAGGAATTCCTGTGAAAATGTTATCCATAACCAATTCTCAAAAAAAAAAAAATGGATCTTCCAGCAATTGAGGAAATTGTTGGAGGAATTCTTCAAGGAAATCATATAAGAAACTCCTGGAATAATTCTATAAGGAATCCAAAAAAAAAAAATCATTGAGGAATAAAAAACTTAGAAGATTTCCATTGAAAGCATCTGAAAGATTTCCAGAAAGAATCCCAGAAGGTGTTACTGCAAAAATCTAGGAAGGAGTTCCTGGAAGATTTCCGTGAGGAGTTTCTGGAAAAAAAACACCAGATTCCAACTGCATAGGACTATCACCATAAACCCTTTCAGGGTATCCTAGCATTCCTTCTTGAGGTATATATACTTTCGAGAACCATTTTAGTCGGGTTGCTATCCGACATCCTGATGACGTGACCCGCCCACCGTAGCCTCCCGATTTTCGCGGTATGGACGATGGTTGGTTCTCTCAGCAGCTGATGCAGCTCGTGGTTTATTCGCCTTCTCCAAGTCCTGTCTTCCATCTGCACACCGCCGTAGATGGTACGCAACACCTTCCGTTCGAAAACTCCAAGGGCGCGTTGGTCCTCTGCACGTAGGGTCCATGTTTCGTGCCCATAGAGGACGACCGATCTAATCAACGTTTTGTAGATGGTTAACTTCGTGTTACGGCGAACTTTATTCGATCGTAGAGTTCTGCGGAGTCCAAAGTAAGAACGATTTCCTGCCACAATGCGCCTCTGAATTTCTCTGCTGGTGTCGTTTTCGGCGGTCACCAGTGAGCCCAAGTACACGAATTCTTCAACCGCCTCGATTTCATCACCGTTGATATAATTCGGGGTGGCGGGCGCGGTGATTCCTCCCTGGAGCCCTTTGCCATCATGTACTTTGTCTTCGACACATTAATGACTAATCCGATTCGCCTGGCTTCACTCTTTAGTCGGATGTACGTTTCCGCCTCAAATTTACGAGCAATAATATCAATATCATCAGCGAAACCAAGCAGCTGAACGGACTTCGTGAAAATCGTTCCACTCGTGTTTATCCCCGCTCTCCTAATTACACCCTCTAAAGCAATGTTGAACAGCAAGCACGAAAGACGCACATCACTCGATCCATCGTCACCTTGATCAATCGTATCAGTTTATCCGGGAATCCGTATTCGTGCATAATCTCCCATAGCTGTTCTCGATCGATTGTATCATACGCCGATTTAAAATCGATGAACAAGTGATGTGTGGGCACGTTGTATTCGCGGCATTTCTGCAACACCTGGCGGATGGCGAACATCTGGTCCGTTGTAGCGCGTTCACCCATGAATCCAGCCTGATATTGCCCCACGAACTCTCTTGCAATCGGTGATAGACGGCGGCATAAAATTTGGGAGAGTACCTTGTAGGCAGCGCTCAGTAGTGTGATCGCGCGATAGTTCCCGCAATCCAACTTGTCGCCCTTTTTGTAGATGGGACACACGATATACCTTCCATCCATTCCTCCGGTAATACTTCCTCCTCCCAAATCTTGGTAATGACCCAGTGTAGTGCTCTCACCAGTGCTTCTCCACCGTATTTAAGAAGCTCGCTTCTAAGGGGCCGGAAGTCTTTCGTCCTGTGCACATACTCCTAAATCTGTTACCACGCCACCTTCGGTACTTGCAACGTCGCCATTGAGGTGCTCATCGTAATGCTGCCGCCACCTGTCGACCACCTCACGCTCGCTCGTGAGAATATTCAGCTTCTCGTAGAACTTTCGTGTGTCCTTAGCGCGGTACAGCTCTTCCATCGCTTCGCGATCTCGTTCTTCCTGCTGGCGCTTCTTCATCCGGAAGACTGAGTTCTGCCTGTTCCGCGCCTGTTTGTAACGTGCCTCATTCGCTCTCGTACGGTGTTGCAGCATTCTCGCCCATGCTACATTCTTCTCGTTTTTCAACTGTTCACATTCGCCGTCGTACCAGTCGTTTCTGGGATTCGGAGTCGCGAAGCCTAGTTCTGTAGCCGAGGTACTACCTATGGCGGATCGGATGTCCCTCCAGCCATCTTCAAGTGTAGCTGCGCCAAGCTGCTCTTCCGTTGGTAGGGCCACTGCTAACTGCTGCGCGTAGTCTTGAGCCACTTCTACGTTACGAAGTTGCTCGATGTTGAGCCGCGGCGTTCGACTTCGACGCGTGGTGATAACTGTCGAAAGTTTTGAGCGTGTGCATACAGCGACTAAGTAGTGATCCGAATCTATATTCGCACTGCGGTATGTGCGGACGTTGGTTATATCCGAGAAGAATTTACCGTCGATTAGAACGTGGTCGATTTGGTTTTCTGTTTGGTGGTCGGGTGATCTCCAGGTGGCTTTGTGGATATCTTTGCGAGGGAAGAAGGTGCTTCGGACTACCATACCACGGGAGGCTGCAAAGTTTACGCATCGCTGGCCGTTATCATTCGATACGGCGTGCAGACTGTTTCGCCCGATTACCGGTCTGTACATTTCCTTCCTTCCTACCTGCGCGTTCATGTCGCCGACAACAATTTTCACGTCACGCGGCGAGCAACCATCGTATGTTTGCTCTAACTGCGCGTAGAACGCTTCTTTCTCGTCATCAGGTCTCCCTTCGTGTGGGCAGTGGACGTTGATGATGCTGTAGTTGAAGAAACGGCCCTTAACTCTTAACATGCACATCCTTGCGTTGATCGGCTGCCACCCGATCACACGTTGTCGCATCTTGCCCAATACTATAAATCCTGTTCCCAGTTCATTGGTGGTGCCACAGCTTTGGTAGAAGGTAGCCGCTCGATGCCCGCTTTTCCACACTTTCTGTCCAGTCCAACAAAGTTCCTGCAACGCCACGATGTCGAAGTTGCGGGGATGTAGTTCGTCGTAGATTATCCTGTCACATCCTGCGAAACCTAGTGACTTGCAATTCCATGTTCCAAGTTTCCAATCGTAGTCCTTATTTCGCCGCGTGGGTCTTTGCCGATTGTATCGAGTCGTATTTTCTCCTATGTTATTCGCAATGGGGATTTTTATGGGTGGCTTATTGGGCCTACGCTAACACTCCTGTCTCGCCGGAGGGCCATCGTGCCAGTTCTGTTTAATGTCTCAACCAACACTGGGACGACTACACTGATGGGGCTACCACCTTGGATCTAGCTGGGCGTGGTGCAGCGTTTCTTACTCAGCCGCTGGATGCCAGAACAGACGCTGTTTGAGCCGCACCTCCTTGGTGAGCAGACGCTCGGATCGTACCTCCTCAATCTAGCTGAAGTCAGAAGGACAACAGTGCCCAGGCTGCACAATCAGCTAAGCACACAACTCTTAGCTAGCGGTCTTTGTCATCGCTTGACCCGTGGAAGCATGAAGTAGGAACTTGTGAGGACCAGAGCTATATTGTACGCTCTCCTTATCGACTCACCGCAGCCCTCCATTACACAGCATTATATTTTTTGTCTCAAGAGCAAACTTATATGTCTCTGACAGATTTTGGGCCGCTGAATCCGAATCCGGGCTCAGATTAGCTCCAGCACGTCACAATTTTGAGCTATACCTCAATTTGTAGGGCAAAACATGCGATTTTGTGCTTTTTTGACTGCAAGCCATTAAGTATGGAAATATTTTTTGCCTTTCTCGTACACTAAGTGTACTGGAAAGGCTATATGTTCACTCCAAAAATGACTTTTTGATAGAAGGCCCGGAGGGTCGAGTCACATATACCAATCGACTCAGCTCGACGAATTGAGGTGATGTCTGTGTGTGTATGTATGTGTGTATGTATGTGTACAAAAAACTCACGTCACTTTTTGGCAGTAAATCTCAACCGATTTTAATGACTGACGGTTTATTCGATGCGGCATATAGTCCCATTGTTTCCTATTGAAAATGATTCGGATCGGTCAAGCCGTTCCGGAGTTATGGTCATTTAGGTGTTCCGGACCGATACCCCTGGGAGGGACCAGATTTGAAAATGCAACAAACCCATGCATGCGACATATCAAACCATGGCATTTTCGATCATCTGATGAACGGTAAGCAGGGAAATAGTCTCAGACCATATTTGAACCGGTAGTGTTCCGGAACCGGTTCCGGATGTCCCGCCGGAAGTGGCCAAATATAAAAGAGAACCAGACCCATGCATGCGACACATCAAACAACGGCATTTTCGATAATCTGATGAACGGAAAGCAGAAAAATAGTCTTAGACCATATCAGAACCGGCAGTGTTCCGGAACCGGTTCCGGATGTCCCGCCGGAAGTGGCCAAATATAAAAGAGAACCAGACCCATGCATGCGACACATCAAACAGCGGCATTTTCGATAACCTGATGAACGGTTAGTACGAAAACAGTATCAGACCATATTTGAGCTAGTAGTGCTCCGGAACCGGTTCTGGGTGTCCCACCGGAAGAGACCAAATATAAAATTGAACATAACTCATTCATGCGACACATCAAACAGCAGCATTTTCGGTAACCTGATGAACGGTTAGCAGGAAAACGGTATCAGACCATATCAGAACCGGTAGTGTTCCGGAACCGATTCCAGGGAGTCCCGATGGGTGAATGCAAACTTTTTAAGGAGTGATAGAGGATCATAAATGGTGAAAAAAATGTGTACCCATATGGTCAAATCTCAATCGTTACGTATACGTATAGTAATTGAACTTTGCATGTTTTTGACTTTGCTTGCCTCAAACTGGCTATTGCTTGGAAATGGTCAAGCTTCTCGCAGCTTTTTAACCCTCATTCGGAAGTTGATTAAATTTTCTATCAAAAAAGATCTTTCAATCTAATGGTTTAGGTAAATAACTTAGTTTTCTAAAACAAATAAGCTCGAAAGTATTGTTTTGCCTTTCTTATACACCGAAGTGTACTGAAAGGCTTTATGTTCACTCAAGAGTGGAGACCAGAAATTCCACGATTTCGGTCCAAAATTAAAGATGGCCGCCCCAAATTCAAGATGACGGCTGTTTAATGGAGTTTCAGGCTCTAAAACCATGCAATATGGGTATATTTGCTATGGCGAAGAAGTTTGGACTTCAAAAATGGCGACCAGAATATCCAAGATAACGGTCTTAAATCCAAGATGGAGGTTCAACATTCATTATGGCGGCTGTTTAATGGAGTTTCAGGCTCTAAAACCAAGCAATATATGTATATTTGGTATCGGAAAAAATGCAAATTCATGGTGGAATTCAAAGTAACAGTACTTACACGATTTTCTTTTTATTGGAGTCCAAAAAATGACGATTAAAATATCCAAGATGGCGACCAAAGGCATGGTACACAAATTACGTAACGCTAAAATCGGTCATTTCAGACCCCCTCAACCCCCCCCCCCCCCCCCTATGTAACACTTTTTGTATGAAAACCCAAAATTTTTTGTATGAATCGTAACGCAACGCTGGACTCCCCCCTCCCCCTATAGCGTTACGTAATTTGTGTACGATGCCTAAATGGAGTTCTAGGCTCTAAAACCATGCAATATGGGTTTATCTAGTATTGAGACGAAGTCTGGAGACCAAAAATGTCGATTAAAATATCCAATATGGCGACCAAAATATCCAAGATGGCGTCTCATAATTCAAGATGGAGGCATAAACTTCAAGATGGCAGCTGTTTAATGGAGGTTTAGACTCTAAAACCGTTACCAGACCGTTACCGTACCAGAATATCCAAGAAGGGGTCTCAACATTCAAAATGGCGGCTGATGGAGTTTTGGGCTCTAAAACTATTCAATATGGATGTATCTGGTAAGGGGAAGAAGACTGGAGTCTAAAAAATAGCGACCAGAATTCCCAAGCTGCCGGACTTTAATCCTAAATGGCAGCTCAAAATTCAAGATTGCGGCTGTTTTTTAAGAGTTTTAGGCTCAAAAATCAAAAACCAGATAAACGATGATGCCATGAAATGGATTTCTGTTAAACGTATGAAAGTGCGATATTCATCAACATGTCACTTGAGTTGTGTTGAAATGTGTTTTCGAAAGCACGAGAAAGGCGCCATCACCGTTAGGTGGATTAATTAGGGTTTTTTAGCAATCAAAATGTAAATTGGTCAATTACCTTCAAAATTAACGATTCATGCAAAATATTTCGTTTTACCAAATCAAATTTGATAAATTTAAGCATTTTATGTTAGTGAGTAAACTTGCATGCAATTTTTGGAGGGTGACTTGTATGGGAAATATCGTACCTAACATAAATCGCCTAAAACTATCAAATGCGATTTGGTAAAACGAAATAGTTTGCATGAGTCGTTAGTTTAGATGTTAATTGATCAATTTACACTTTGATTGCTTAAAAAAATATTTCCATGCCTAGTGGCGTGCAATCAAAAAAGCCTAAATTCGCATATTTTACCCTTTAATTTGAGGTATAGCTCAAAATTCTGACGTGCTGGAGCAAATCTGAGTCCAGATTCGGATTCAGCGGCCCAAAATCTGTCAGACACATAGGATAGCTTTTGAGACAGACCAAAAGCTAATTTTTGTTACGCTGTGTTATTAGTTATTTACATTAATGTGAATGGAAAATGCAATATTCTATTTTCGATTTACTGAATAATGCAAGTAAAAAAACTACGAAATACTTTTTTTCAATAGGCTTAGTAGAAAGCTACGTAGCATATATGAAACCCCTATCCCCCTAGCGTCATACTTCATCACAAAATCACAAACATCCCCCTCCCCCTAAAAAGCTACGTCATTTATGGACGCTCCCGAATTTCATTTTTATATCTTTTTTACAGGTTTAAGATAACAAATATGGTATAAACAATTACAAGAAAAGCAACAAAATTATACAAAACACCACCCCCACCGATTTTCGAGGCTTTCAAGGATCACCTCAGGAGACAGTAATCACTCTCCAAATACCAGAAGCTACTGCTACTGGGCAGTCAGTCTCCTGGTGCGATGCAATGTGAAGTGGCGATTTAGAGCAAATCGCACAGCAGCACATATACATATGTATAATGGAGTAAAAAGCAGGAACTGGGCCATACTACATACGATGGACCGTCGACGACTTGCGTGTCAGGAAGATATTAAAATCTGGCTTCCAGAAGCCAACTGGGATGTTGCCGTTCGTTGATGTTGCTGCATGCAAACCATGTTTTATCTTGCTGGTAGGTTGTATGATAAGAGACAATGGAATAGTGTGATGATAAAATAGATATACGACCTGGCATGACATCCCAATTCGGATAAGGCGCGCTTCAAAACGATCGTGATCGTTTCTGAACTTCGCATTCCCAGAATCTCTTCTAAAATAGAGAAACCCATGTAGGTATGTTACCGAGCATGCCTAGAATATACCCTTTCCATCGAACACACCAGCACCCATAACCCATTAATTGAAATGTAAACTTAGGATTTATTCGTTTTCCCACGGCCACGCTCGCAGAGGTCCAATGATCGTCCGGGGGTCGTAACGGGTGTACGTATGGTTCCGTAATGATTACGAGACGACCGGACCGGACCGGACCGAACCACAAACAGATGACCACAGTGCAGCAGTAGCAGACCCGCAACAAACACGAAAATCCCAAACAGCCAGCCAGCGCCAGCGCCGGCCGCCAATCATTGCTGGTTGCGCGGAGAACCCGACCGAGGTAATCATCCGACAACGACGACGGAGTGCGAGAGAGAGAGTAATTAAGATAATGACCAGCGGGGAATGTTCTGCACGAGACCCACAACAGCAACATCAACAACAATGGGAATTCTCCGGGTGAGTGTTTGTGGTCTGTTGTGTGGCGGAAAGAATGTTTCCTTAATTGAATAATTCGACGATGCGCCGCTGCGATGGGTGTGTGTATGGCAATGGCATGGCGGCTTGTCACAAGGAGGCGCGATCAGCTGAATGCAGGTACCGTACGGGTTTAATTTGATCAAAACATGAGAGAGAAGACCGATAGATCTATGCAGTTCGATATTCTTTCCATGTGGGTTTTTTGTATACCTAAAACTTTGTTAGAATTATCCAGAAATTGGAGAAATACTCAATCAAGAAACACTTCTTCTTCTTCTTTATGGCTCTACGTCCCCACTGGGACTTGGCCTGCTTCTCTTCAACTTAGTGTTCTTAGAGCACTTCCACAGTTATTAATTGAAGGGTTTTCTTTGCCTGCCATTGCATGAATTTGTGCATTATGTGGCAAGTACAATGATACACTATGCCCAGAGAATCGAGAAAATTTTCCCGACCGGAGCGGGCATCGAACCCGCCGTCTCCGAATTGGCGATCCATAGCCTTAACCACTAGGGTAACTGGAGACCCTAATCGAGAAACACATGAGATATAAAAAATTAACACCTTCAGAGAAGATTTCCCTGGATTCTCTGATATTCTAATAAAACAACTAGAAAAATTTCTGATGAAACTCCTGGATATGTCTCTTAACCATCTATACCTGATAATGTTGTGGATGGCGATTATTATTTCACAAATCCACAAATTTGGGTGGATTTGGGATTCATTTTCATTATTTTTATACCGTTTGATTGCTCTGACATTCATGCACACAACAATACCCGCGGCTCCCAATTCACTAGACGGGCGCTTCTTTCCTCCAAGCTACGGAGCCATTTGACCATCTTCACAAAACTGAACACGATTCCACATGATTTGTTCTTTTTCACAATTCTCCTTCGGATGGAATTAGATGAACATCAACTACACGCCTCTGTTGCATGCAATGCAAGACAATTTTCGAAAATAATTCCTCACTCGCTTTGACATTCATGCACATTGCACACAACAGAGTTCAATATTTCCAGTCAGCTTTTCGCTCTTTGAAGGAAGCACGACACTAAACAACGGACTAGCATGCAACGCTCAGGGCACAGCTGTGAACATTTCCTGACAGCTGCGGCGGTTTTTGTAAAAAAAACGGTGGAAAACGATTTTGAAAGAGACCCTGGGAAAGTTTCGGAGTAATTTCAGGAGAAATCAATGGAAAATTGCTTGTAATGATCGATTAAAATTCTTAACTATAAACTTTTAGTGGCTACGCTGTCTCTATTTTCAAAACGGGTTTATTATTTACGCAACGTTTCGGCACTTGAGGATGGTGCCTTCACCAGGGGTAAAATAATGTTCTCGTTTTGTTTCTAGTGTGTTAAAGATTGTCGAAACAGTAGAGACAAAACGAGAACCTGGTGAAGGTACCATACCCAAGTGCAGAAACGTTGGGTAAATAATGAACTCGTTTTAAGAATAAAGCCTGCATAGCCACTAAAAGTTCACAATAAAAGGACATTTTTTTTTATTAGTATAGGCAGCACATAGATTTTGGTGGAAAACGTTCTCAGGTAATTCCTCTTGCGAAACGTCTGATGATTTCTCAGCAAATACCTATCACCCGGAAGTCTTAAAAGAATGCCTATTAAAAGTTTTTTTGGATTTTTTTTTGTTTGTTTGGAAGTTCTTTGAAAATGTTTCCTGCTGGGAAATCTTCTGAAACTTCATTCCTCTGAAAACTCCGGATATTTGGACATTTCTGATTAGACTAAAATATCCTCTGGGAATTCTTTTACAATTTTGGGAATGATCAACAACTGTTTTAAAAGAACGTCTGCAATTTTAATGGTGATGATTTTTGGGCACGTATTCGAAAATTCTTCAGAAAGTTTCTCTAGAGATTCTGGTACTTCTCTAGAAATACGTTCTGAAATTCTGCCGGAAATTGTTCTGAGAATTCGTCCATGTTTTTTTTTCTGTAATTATCTCCAAAATTTCACTAGAAATTCATCTAGGTTTTTTTTGGGCATTACTCTGAGAATGTTCCCGCTTTGGGGGATTTTCCCTTTGGAAATTCTTTTTGGAATTCAGTTGAAAATAAGATCGGAATTGTTTTAGGAATGCATCCGGAAAAACCATTGTAAAATCCTTCTGCTATATCTCAGAAAGTTTCTCCAGGAACTTCCTAGCGAAACCGTTGTGGAGATTTTCGTGGAATTTTCAATTCCTCAAGATTTTTTTTACAAAATAAATCCTGGAATACATATGGAAAATCTGCTGATAATTTTTCTTGGCATTCTTTCAGTACCTTTTTAGAAAAACCCTTAAGAAGATAATCCGGGAATGCGCCTAGGATATCATCTGGCAATGGTTGTGGGGCCGCCTTTTCAATAATTTTAGGAATATCTGTAAAAATTCCTCCTGATATTGTTTGAAATTTTTTACATAAGTTCGGAAAGCTTTCTAAGAATTCCCCGAAAACTTCATTAGTAATTCCCCAGAAAAAATCTCTGAAAATTCCCTCGGAAATTGCTCTAGCAATTCCTGTATCTTTTTTATTCTAGATATTATTCTGTCAAGAGAAATGGCTCTAAAACAATCTCCCACTCATTTTTTTTTCTTTTGTTTATTCCTTCTAGAATTATTCTAGCTATTTTTCCTAGAACTTTCGAAGGTTTCCTTCCAAGAATTTTGCAGACAAGGGGCTTTTTTACCCAAGTAACACACTTGTCACCGAAGAGTCACGGCGGCGCAGGTTTTTGTTGCGCAGAAGTCACAGCGACTTACACTTAACAAATAAACTCTTATTTGCTAGAAGTAAGTCACAGTGACTTCTGCACAACTAAAACCTGCGCCGCCGTGACTCTTCGGTGACAAGTGTGTTACTTGGGTAGCGGTGTTGAGATAATTCTATATTCTGAAAATGCACGCCAAACTGAACCGAAATCCAAATTTTCATGAATTTTGGTGCCCAGAAACCTATTTTAAAATCAATTTGAAGTTTGCATGGGGGCGATCCCTCGTCGCATTTTGTATTGGGCGGAGCCGTCAAGCAGTTGCCTAGCTGTCAAAAGGTGATTTCAAAAAATCTCTTTGAAATTGATTTAAGGTACCAAAATAAAGTTTTTAAGTTTTTAAAAGAACTGCTTTGTGTAAATTTCCTGATATAACTTTGGAAAATCCTCAAGTAATGTTTGTTACAATTCCTGTTGTAGTACCTCTTTAAATTTCGTCTGGACTTCCTCTAATACTTTTTCTAAAATCCCTACGAGAAGCCAAGAGTTCCACATGCAATTCCTTTCGGCATTTCTCTAGATTTTTCCACTAGGAAATAATCTAGAAAAAAAATAATTAAGCTAATGCTTCTAATATCTGCAACATTTCATGCAAAATATGAGATTTTTTTCTGAAAAGTTCCATCAATTTCCCCTGGATTGCCTCTGATAATTCTCATGGTATGCATCAATTCATTCTGGTATTCATTTTTGAAACCCTACTGCGATACTTCAGGGAATTCACATGTAATTCTTCTGGAACGTCTCCCGGAGTTTTTTCCGGGAAATTTTCCTAGAGTTCCTCTTGAAATACTTGAGGAAATAACTTTGAGAATTTCCCTGGAAATGCCTCTGAGAATTTGAGGCCCAGATAGTCAAAACATCAAGCGTGATGGGATAAATTCCCAATGGAACCAGGAACTTTTAGTAATGTTTTTTTTTATTTCCTTAAGCATGAAGTATCTTCTTGTTTGCCACACTGCTAAATGGTCATGGGCAGAGGAAGCTCTCAATTAAGAACTCTAGAAGTGCTCATTGAACACTCAATAGAGAAGCGGTTTTTGTCTCAGTTGGGACGTTACGCGTAGAAGAGCAGAGGAGAAGCTTCAGAAAATTCCTTTGAAAATGACCACATAAGTTCCTATCGTGATTCCTCAAAAGGATCTTCTGGAATTCATTCAGGGAATACCCGGCGAACTACTCTGTGACTTTTATAAAAAAAATCAGAGGGATTTCTTCCGAGAATTCTTACTGAAATATCTCTGCGAGTTCATCTTGATTCCCTCTGGAACCTTTCTATGAGCTCCTCAGTGTACATTTCTGGGAAGACCTCTAGAAACTCCTCCGAGAAGACCGCAGTGAATTTCTCTGGGAATCCTTCTGGCAGTTACAGAACTACACGAATTCGTCCGGAAATATAGACAGCAAATGATAAAGATTTCAAAAAATAATGCTGGTGAATAAATAATTTCACATGAAAATAGTTAGTGTTTGCATGTTTATTTCGAGGAATAATATCAAAATGACACTATTTCTAGAATTAAGAGTTTTGACCGCTGAAGCGGTAAAATATGAACCGTGTTGATAAGCTCGCGACATAACTGCGTTTAATCCTATAACAGCTTGAACTTCCACAGCGACATCAGTATCTTCACCCTCATCAGGCAATCTACTCACGCACCAGTGCTTGATCCCGGATTCTGCCTTTGGAATACATTAAAGCGACAAATAACGAAAAATGTCACAGCATTTTTATATCAAACAAATAAAACCGCTTCGTTCCCATTTCTGACTGTCAGCAAAGCCGAACCGCGCTACCTACTGACGGACGGTGACTACCTACGATGGACGGTGACTACCTACGATGGACGGTGACCACCATTCTTTGTCAGATGACCGGCTGACCTCACACGCATGTTTCAACAAACTGGATGGAACGGACAGTCCAGCAACCAACGGGACGTGCTCATCATCATCAGTGGATCAGAAGAGGGCTTCTTGTTTGTGTTACTGGATTTCAATACGCTAACCATACACATTCTTAACTTAACTATTTTTTCTTAGTTTTGGAAACAACATTGTGTGTTACATTCCGACAGGTATTCGCTTCAATTAGCCACCTACGGATCATTATTGCATTCCTGAACCTTTCACGACGGTGATTCATCATCCAACAACTCGCATCATGCACATGTTCATCGTCAAACAACTTGCGAGGGTGGATCACTCGTTCGCTCCAACAACGATTTGCCTTCTTATCTCCTGCCCCAACAAACCCCCCCCCCCCCCCCTATTTCCTTTTTCCTTTTCATCCAAACGTCCCGAGGATCATGTCGTCCACTGATCCGACATAAAAGCTTAACAAGCAAAGCGCATCCACCAAACGGAGAGGAAATTAAAATTCGCACATCGCCGCCCGCAGTCGAGCACGTTCTCTTTGAGTGAGGTTCTTCGTTCGTTCGGCGCGTCTTCTCTTCTAGGGTTATGTAGAATGTAGATGTTCCAACATGGGCCCGAACATGGTCCGTTGCGATTTCGGGATCACGTTGTTCGCCTGATGTGCAACCAGCGCCCCCTCATCACATCTGCTCTCCTCGTTTGGGCACACTGCGGTTTTCGTATTCAGATCAGGTACCGTTTGTTGACGATGACGACGACGACTACGAAACGTTTGGTAGAGTCTCAAGTTCTTGCAACTGACCTGAGAGATCCCGAAACACCGGTGATGAAAGATTTGAAGAGAGGGATGAATGACGACGGACGACGGTTCGAATGCACACGGGCCGAGTGGTTTTATTACCTATGTTTTGATTTTTGGCTTTTTTTTTGTTTTATTCAGAGCGAAGCCGACCTCACATAAATTATAATACACAAACGAAGTTTCAGTTTGAGCCGTTGAATACAGAAAAGCATTACCATACGGTGCACATTAGAATACTTTGTAGTATTTTGTATAAAATTTGCTTCAGAAGTATAAACAAACAGAGCAATATTGGTACATTGAAATCTATTTTTTAAAGGTTGTTTACCAAAGGAGGTTAAAATTCAAATGCTGTGCTATCAGAGTCAAACAGACGAAACACTGACAAAATTACCACCTGATATATTTCAACATCTAGATTACTTGAAAAGTTGGTGTCTTCAGCAAAGTTGTTGGGCTGGTCAAGGACTTGCAGTTGATGGATAGTATGATGGTTCGAAATTGCACCAATAGGCAGCGCTAGAGAACTTACAAATTTTATATTTCAAATATCTTAGAATCTTCATTACTTAGAAAAATTGTATCTTCGGCAAAGTACATGGGCAAAGCCAAGGGCTGGCACAAATTTCCCAAATGGAGGAGAACGTGCCTCTGGAGCCGACCTACTGATACCTGAAGTCAAGGGCTTGTAGTTGTTTAACCATAAGATGCGAGATTCCAGCACTAGGCGACGCTAGTTACCATTTTGCAACAGCTTGCAAGAGAGTAGAATTTCTCAAATAGTATTTATGCAATTCAGTATCATAATTTCTATTTTATACTACTCATTTCAGTTAACTCAACGTACATATGTACAGATGGGTAAATTATTGGTTAAATTGGAAAAAAAAACCACAGCTCAGGTGAGATTTGAACTCACGACCCTTATTCGCTAGACAAGTGCTTTACCAACTAAGCTACCGAGCCAATTAATGACCCGGCAACTTAGTTGTCATAAGGTTATTCAAATCTCATCGATCTATATCATCTGTACGATAGGCAAACAGTTACAAACAATAAATAAATCGCTTTCGCTCTTCGTATATATGTACGTACAACAGAGATGGTTATATTTGCGGATATAGATCGATGAGATTTGAATTACCTTATGACAACTAAGTTGCCGGGTCATTAATTGGCAAGCACTTGTCTAGCGAATAAGGGCCGTGAGTTCAAATCTCACCTGAGCTATGGGTTTTTTCCCAATTTAACCAATAATTTACCCATCTGTACATATGTACGTTGAGTTAACTGAAATTCATAATTGACCACACGGATGAGTTTCATAATGAAAAAAAGTTGCATATAGGGTGATACGGTCAATATTTGGTCACACAATTTTTTTCATAACTTTAGACTGCGTACACCAAAACAGCTGATTTTTGGATCAGTAATGGTACATTATATGTAGCTTGTACCATAAAATTTTTATCAAAATCGGTCTAGTATTTGCGGAGATATTGTTGAACCCTGAGATCTGCAATTTTAAAATTTTGTGCAAAGAGGATTCACAAATTAGAACACATTTAACCTTCAATGTGACTGTACTACGAGAGCGTATTCTTTTATTACTCACTCTCTCAATAAGTCCCGCTGGTATAGGGGCTATCGGCTGCGACCGACAATCACTCGATCAGGGTTCGAGACCCGCTTGGGCGCAATAGTTAAAAACATTGCTTGTAAATTATAAAAAACTTTTTTCAATAGGTGACGATGCCGATAAAGTAGATTTTTACTATTTTGGTCGGTAAAATAGCACTGAATGATAACTAATTGATAACAAAACCAGTTATCAATCAGCTGTATTTTTTCGTGTTGATAACCAAAGATAATGTTGAGCAAAATGTTGTATAACACAATTAGTTAACTACTTGAACTCAATGATAACATAACTTCTTATCATTTTGATATTCGAGAAGTAAATCTGAGTTATCATTTTTGTTATGTTGGCTCTTAATTCAACCCAAATGATAACAAACTCAATTATCAAACGAATGATAACCAGGTAACAGAACTTGTTATCATTTTGTTATCCACCTTTGCTCGGGAAGGGTCTCCCTATAGACCTGTGCGCCGCCGCGCCACGCCGCCGCCGCCGATACTTTTTGTCCCACGCCGACGCCGATCGAGATATCGGCGGCGCGCCATACGCAGCTGTTTGTCACGCCGCCAATTTTCATTTTTGGCACCGATAATCAGTGCACGAACTAAATTAAGTTCAGGGTTGACAAACGTCCTTCTCGTCACCACTGCATGAAGATAACAATAAAACAATCTTCGTCCGAAAGAACAACGGTGACGATTAGCCTTTTCGTCGCCGACTGCGGGCGTCACGACGAAGCTCAATCATAAATAGTCACCCACCAACTTTTCCGTCGTCCTCTTTGTTCCCTGGAAATGAGCGACGACGGGCTAAACCAACGCCAACTGGGAATAGCCTTTATTGGCGTTTCGGCACTTACGGTAATGTGAAACCTCACTAGCTCAGTTGGTAAGAGTGCTGGATTGGCAATCTAGAGGTTCGTTGTTTGATTCCAGGTGCAATTTTTTTTATTAAAATCTTTTTTTTTTGTGTGTTGCTGGTGGCAACATTGACTCCGTTGGCTAGATGCACTTGGACGAAGAGCGAAACAAAGCGAATGAAGATTTTGTTTTCGTCACGACGCAAGCCCTTCACGACGATTCGCTGGCTTGAATGAGTCATCCGATGTGGAACGAGCAACGATGACGATCTAGTTTTCGTTCTCGTCGTCGACTTTTTTGGTCGTACGGCGACGATTTTCAGCCCTGATTAAGTTTATATATAGTTGAGATAAAAAAATCTCACGATAATTGATTTCTCAACTCTTAGAACAGACGTTCACATCTCTCCAGAAGTTTCTTCAGAGATTCAGAAAAAAGAAGGATTCAGTGATGCCTCCAGGAGATCCACTTGGGATTTCTCCATAAAATTATCTCAAGAAGATCTATCAGAAAGATCTCGACAGGAGTACCATCAAAAATTCCTAGAGATACATCAGATATACATCTAGAAGATCCTTCAGGGATTGTCAAAGGAGGTCCTTCAGAGATTAGCCTGAGAGTTCCTTCATGGATTCCTTAAGAAGTTCCTTCAGGAATTCCTGCAGGAGTTTCCTTAGGAACAAGTCCAGGAGTTTCCTCAGAGATTCCTCCAGGAGATCCATAAGAAATTCCTGGAATTTGTTGAAGAATCCCTCCTGAAATTCCTTCGGGGATTCCTCTTGGAATAACTTCGGGATGCCTCAAGAAAAATTTTCAGAGATTCTTTCAGGAGTTCTTTCAAGGATTGCTCCAGAACTTCCTTCGGTGATCTCTCCAGGAGTTCGCTCAGGGATCTCTCTTATAGCTTCATGAGGATTCAGGTATTAGGAGTTCCTTCAGAAGTTCCCTAAGCTATTTCACCGGGATTTCGTTCAGGTATCCTTCCAGAAGTCCCTTTAAAGATTCTTTCGGGAGGATTCATAAATGCCACCTGGAGATGCATTAAGAATCCCGTGAGAAGTTTCTTCAGGATTTCCTACAGGGTGTCTTAAGAAATTAGTCTCGGAGTTCCTGCATGGATTGCTTCTGAATTACCATCAGAGATCCCTACTAACAAAAGTAGCTGCATAAGAGCTTATGCAGTAAATGAATTCGAGAGGAAGCTATTTTAAGCTCATTTCCAGCAAAAATGTTAGGTGGGATTCGTTCAGGAGTTTCAGGGATTCTTGCAGATGTTTCTTCAGAGATGCCTCTTGAATTTCTTTAGGGATTTCTATAAAAGTTCCTTCAGAAATCTCTACAGAAGTTCCTTCAGAGACGATCCAAGGATACCTTCAGGAGACTTCAGGGATTACCCCAGAAGTTTATTCTGGGATTCATATAAAAGAGTTCCTTCCAAGATTCCTTCAGAATTTCCTTAGGGAATTGCTCCAGAAGTTCTTCCAGGGATCGCCCCTGGAGTTCTTTCAGATTGTGGATTGAGATTGAGATTGTTTCAGGAAGACTTACATATACCTTCAGAAGTTACATCAGAGATTTTTCCAGAAGCTCATTCAGGAATTCTTAGAGGAGTTCCTTTTGCGGAATCTTGTAAGAGTTCCTTCAATAATTCCCTTAGGATTATAATCAGGCATATCTCCAGGATATTCGTGGAATTTCTACAAGAATTCCTCACGAATTTCCTTTTGGAATTCTTCCAGGAACTCTTTAGAGAGTTCCTCCTGCAAATCCTTCCCACTACCCGGAGGATCCGCTTAAAATCCTTCAAGAAATCCCGCCTGGGAATCCTTTGGATATTCATACCGGAATTCCTTCGAGCATTTCCTTGGAATCCCTGCAGGGATTTCTTCAGTAATTTCTTCGGGGATTCCTCCTAGACTTTCTTCAGGGGTTCCCTTGGACTTCCTTCTAGTATTCCTCCTGGCTTTTTCCTGAAATTCTTTGGTGGATTCCTCTTGGAATTCCTCCGGAGGTTTTTCCTAGACTTTCTTTCGGGGTTTCCCCCTAGACTTCCTTCGAGGATTCCTCCTGTTTGTTTTTTTCGGGGATTCCTTCTAATATTTCGTCAAATTAATTTGAGGATTCCACCTGGA